>NW_018407561.1:7242-29131 GCF_002113885.1 Mizuhopecten yessoensis
TGGAATCTGGAACTCCGTACAGGAGAATACAAACGACTAATGGAATCTGGAACACCGTACAGGAGATACAAACGATAGATGGAATCTGGAACTCCGTACAGGAGATACAAACGACTAATGGAATCTGGAACACCGTACAGGAGATACAAACGATAGATGGAATCTGGAACACCGTACAGGAGAATACAAACGACTAATGGAATCTGGAACACCGTACAGGAGATACAAACGATAGATGGAATATGGAACTCCGTACAGGAGATACAAACGACAGATGGAATCTAGCACTACAAACAGGATATACAAACGACAGATGGAATCTGGAACTCTGTACAGGAGAATACAAACGACTGATGGAATCTGGAGCTCCGTACAGGAGAATTCAAACGACAGATTGAATCTGTAACTCCGTACAGGAGAATTCAAACGACAGATTGAATCTGTAAATCCATACAGGAGATACAAACGACAGATGGAATATGGAGCTCCACACAGGAAAATACAAATGACTGATCAAGGTTATGCGTCGACGATATGTAGACATTGTATATGATGTGAATATGACACTTGTGCAGAGTAAACGAAGCTTTGTTGCAGACAATTTACATCATATTTCGCAATTAGAAAAATAGTTTTCCTTCGATATGCGAAGGCGCAGAGTGACGTCAGAGTCGATAGTGAAGGCTGTGGCACCAAAGGAAACACACCAAGGAACCCAAACAGAATACCACATTGCAGACTCATGTCTGTAGTCAATAACAGAAAAATAAGTAGGTCACTAGCGACCTGTGACCATGGCAGGCACTGACATACTACGATTAGGATGACCGTAACATAACACCAAAGGAAAAGAGTAGCATACACCAATGGGGCATGCATGGCTCACCTTTTCCTGTTTTAACTCGAACTACGCAAGAAGTTGAAATAGTTCTGCCAACCGCAGATCAGTGTGACCAGCTCGGAGAAATAGTTCTGCCAACCGCAGATCAGTGTGACCAGCTCGGTAAAATAGTTCTGCCAACCGCAGATCAGTGTGACCAGCTCGGTGAAATAGTTCTGCCCACCACAGATCAGTGTGACCAGCTCGGTGAAATAGTTCTGCCCACCACAGATCAGTTAATGTGACCAGCTCGATGAAATAGTTCTGCACACCAAAGATCAGTGTGACCAGCTCGGTGAAATAGTTCTGCCCACCACAGATTGGACGCGCTCTTCATGAATACGACAATGAATCCCCTCCACCCAGGTATGCTGCATGGTAAATAAGGTTTAAATTCATTTGTTAAAGCTGACTTCGGGAGTAGTGATTTAAATACTCCGAACCCACACACCACTTTTTCTCCCATTTCGCCCCCACCCCCGTTCACAGCTTATTTCAATAAAGATAACGCGACTGTTTAGTATCTAAAATATAGTCTCTTTATTTTTCCATATAAAATTGATATAATATGAAAATATTTTAGTATATAGATATCTTGTTATGTGTATAATAAATGTATAATGTACATAAGGAAAACAAAGTTTCTGCTATCTCCACTGATTATCAATATCTGTATACATTACTTTCAGTTAGTAAATGCTAAGATAGTTTAGAACACAAACAGAAATTAAACATTTATTTTGCGATATTTTGAAAACGTTTGTATCCTTTGTCAAGAAAAGGGTGCAAATGAACTATTACTATCTATTACCATTAATAACCAATGATGTGTTACCAACCATTATTTAGATACTTCAGAAGAAGATCGCGTGGCTGACCTATTTAGCCTTTGTTCAATCAATCTGCGACATATACATTTGTAAACGTCTCCGAGTCAATACAACCAGAAGTTACTCATTTAATGTTCTTGTCAAACGCTAGTCTGGTACATGTTTATTTTCCATGAACACGTGCATCATCATGAGGAATTCTGGTGTAGAATGGTAGACACAGCAATGCTTTAAATATCTCAACACCAGAAACGTATCCACTTATCTAAGTTAGTAGTATATAAGGTTTCTTTTAGCATACACAGTAGAGCAAATACGCTGAAACACCAGAAGAAGAATATTTTATAAAAAGGATACTATTATGACACAGAAAGTTTAGATATAAAGTTGAAAAGTGGATACATTGTGTTTCGTAAAAATACATTGAAACAAAAAAAGTATTCACTAAACTTCATTAAAACCATTTTGTAAGTTATTGCAAATCTTTTTTATTTTAAAATTGTTTTTTTTATACCGTTACATTCAAGCGAGTATGGATATCATTATAAAAATATTGACAAAAGACATAAAATCATTATTATATATCACAGATCATAATGTTCTCACAACATTGATGAATAACAATGACATTATAGTTGTCTCCCTTTGTTATGAATAATTATTTGTTTTTCAATAGCATAATAAGTAAATAACGTAATCATTGAATGAAATTGATTTAACATAACGTATTTTCGTTGTTAAATCCCATGCATTGCACTTATGGTAAAAACATACCTAAAATTTCAGAAGCAAACCTTTAATTGAGAAATAATCCTATATATTCCTATAGATTGGTTTAGTGTAGGGTTGCAAATAAAAATGTTGCAATTTATATATATATAGAGAGAATATATCTTAATATTCCAACATGATTCCCTATCTGATAAACAGCTGTATTAGATCACCAGTGAAACCCGTGTATTCGACACCTCTCTAACAGTATGGTCCCGTATTACAATATCCGATGAGGCAGGTTTGGATATGTTAATTAAATCTACAGGTACACCAACGAAAATTTGTATTAATATTAGAGTATGGAATAACAACAGATAATCTGCTTGATCTGAAAGTTCATTTTTAAAATGTGTAATTCACAATTGAACTTTACATCTTCACAAATTCTGCTGAACGACGGATTGTCTCACAATCAAACCTTAGCTTCCCACTGCCTATAAAAAACAACCTGATGTTAAAATAGAAAAATGTTCTTAAAAAATATTTTTACAATAATATACAAAATCATTTTTTAAAGTTTCAACGTAAGTTTTATATCATACATCGCCATAACAAACGAAGCACAACGTATCAAACACATGTAACAATATGAAACCTGTTAGTTTGCAGATAAGTTAGGGACACGCCTTAGTATCTTATTCACAAACTGCGTCGGCTCCCTTGTCGATGAGTACCAAAGCCAGGTGCCTAGTAATATATCATTGTCTAGATGCCATACACCAACCCAGTAGTGCGAAGTTTGAAGTTTATACTTATTATTTGTATTGCATCATTATCCCGTTAAGCGTTTTAATGAGAAGTTTGAAGTTTATACTTAATTTCTGTAACATTGACAAGTTGTTGATAAACTCACGCCTCCACCGCCCCAGTATTTCCCCAGTCGTCCCCCCCCCCCCCCCCCCCCCTATTATTTCCCCAGTCGTTTCAAGCCTGTCACATAGACCTTTAATTCTACAATCGTTAAAACTTATCATATACCTTCAGTCACAATCTTTTTATCATTTTTGTTCTTTTCTCTTTCGTTCAATGTATGTGTTCAATGTTAATACTATATAACTTGGTCAGAAATACTAGCTGTATTGGCAGACCATTGGGTCAGTGTAGTTCTCCAGCCTTTCTGATAACAAGCTGTAAGCTTGTACACACTGTTTCATACAGGGACGTTGCTTCTCTTGCCGGTGAAATCTACATCCTACTATGATATGGAGCTATGATCCTATAGACTACAGTTTGGTGAACGTTGCGCCCCTCTCGTCGGAGAAGGTTGGGTTTTGTTGTCCCTGAGAACTGCCGTTGAAGGTGAGGTCTGGTTTCTGGTCAATGTTTTGCATGGGTACTTCTTTGGATTTGGGAACCGCTTGTCTCCCTTCCAATGTACGGAGGTCCTTCTCGGTCCAGTATTCAACCAGGCTTGGTTGTCCTACATCCTGAGGGCGGAACTGATGGGGTCGCAGTCCACACGGCGTCAACATCCGTCGCGCCACCTGGAAAAGTGTGAACTTGTTAAAACAGTTGGCATTTACATGGGAAATAAAAAGATGATCCCGGTACTGATTTATTCATGAAATATTATAACTCCTACCCCTCCTCTCATCTCCACAAATATGTTAACATACATCCAAAGTATACTGCTTGTTTATAACCAACTAGGCAGGTTCGGACAGGTCAATAAACTTGTATCAAACAAATATCCTAAGAAGGTGAGCAGACCATGTTCTACTCCAAGAAGGAAACGGCAACATCAAAACAACACTCACATAGACCGAAGGAGGATAGGGATATTACCTTGAGGCGTACTTTGGGGGGAAAAGCCTCCTGTATGACCTATTTTTGTTGTTTATGAAGACTCTCTCAAATCAATCAAATCTAAATTTCATAACTTTTCTGTTGTGATATTTCCTCTCGTGAATCGCTGCTAGCTGTGACACGACATAAGTAATTTAAGTTACAAAGCACTTTATTTCATAATAAAACGAAGTTACAGTTTTTGAAGTTACAATCTTTAAATTAAATATTAGAGCCCTAGGGAGTGACTAATAAACATTTCCCTACCGTAAGGGTATAACAAAGAAATCACCACCTGAAGGTTGATATTCTTGACTGTGTTCCAGCCGATAGTTAATATTAACGATAACAGCCCTTGGGTTGAGTTCCTGTTACATACTTTCACCGTGAGGTGTTGATTCCTGTTGATTGTGTTGTGTTAGCTACTTAAGGTCATAGGATTGTATTGCTAAGCGGAAATAGGAAGTACATTCCTAGCTGAAAACCCAATGTAGATATAATGGGAGACAACTCTGTGAATTGTGAGAGAAATGTCTATTGATGCGTGCGGTATCCTTACCTCTGCTAGAGGACGATCTCTGCTGTAGTAGAATAACTTGAATATGGCGGTCAGCGGTATCCAGATAGCAGAGAAACCAGCCATTGTCCAGCCGATGCCCACTGCCCACTGTGGATACACATACGTAGAGTCCGGTCGACGGTAGTCCAGCTCGGCATAGTTAATGGCACTCATCACGAATATAGTCTGAAAAAATGACCAGAGCATAATGCAGACACATCCTCTATGATCAGTGGATATTGTGGATATTGTGGATATTTTGGATATATAATCGGACCAGTGGATATTCTGAATATATAATCGGACCAGTGGATATTGTGGATATATGATCTGACCAGTGGTTATTGTGGATATTTAAAATGACCAGTGGATTTTATGAATATATATATAGTCTGACCAGTGGATATTGTGGATATTTAAACTGACCAGTGTATATTCTGAATATGTAATCGGACCAGTAGATATTGTGGATATTTAAACTGACCAGTGGATATTATGAATATATAATCGAACCAGTGGATATTGTGAATATATAATCTGACCAGTGGATATTATGAATATTTAAACTGACCAGTGGATATTCTGAATATATAATCGGACCAGTGGATATTATGGATATATAGTCTGACCAGTGGATATTGTAGATATTTAAACTGACCAGTGGATATTATAGATATTTAAACTGACAAGTGGATATATGACGAATTTAAACAAGAGTGGGTTTCCGAATATTTTAGCGCCATTTTACGCCATGGTAACTTGACTTTAAAATTCCGTCCTCGACGTCGTTTTGTCCCCCATTATTATTCGGTTAAAGTCTCGTAAATTAAACTTAACATTTATACCAGGTAATGAGGAGTACTGTCTCATAAAATAACACCACGCAGATGTTATGTTACGTCTCAGATTGTACCCGTTTATAGCACAAATGAATATCGATACTCCGTTTTGGCTTAAATTTGTACATTCAAAAGAACAAATACATGTGGTATATCCTAATTATATAATGTTTAACACTGGCATACCCTGAACCGACAGACGACTCACCATACAGAAGATAGGAGACAGCACTGTCCAACATATCGCCATGAAAGGATTGATTCTATATCCCATCATCATCTCTAAGTTGTCATAGAAACGTCTAATTCCTAAAATAAACAATCATAATATCGTTTATACAACTAATCATAAACTACCATCGCAAATTACATACAAGTCATCTACTATGAGAAGTGGATACAAGTCATCTACTATGAGAAGTGGATACAAGTCATCTACTATGAGAAGTGGATACAAGTCATCTACTATGAGAAGTGGATACAAGTCATCTACTATGAGAAGTGGATACAAGTCATCTACTATGAGAAGTGGATACAAGTCATCTACTATGAGAAGTGGATACAAGTCATCTACTATGAGAAGTGGATACAAGTCATCTACTATGAGAAGTGGATACAAGTCATCTACTATGAGAAGTGGATACAAGTCATCTACTATGAGAAGTGGATACAAGTCATCTACTATGAGAAGTGGATACAAGTCATCTACTATGAGAAGTGGATACAAGTCATCTACTATGAGAAGTGGATACAAGTCATCTACTATGAGAAGTGGATACAAGTCATCTACTATGAGAAGTGGATACAAGTCATCTACTATGAGAAGTGGATACAAGTCATCTACTATGAGAAGTGGATACAAGTCATCTACTATGAGAAGTGGATACAAGTCATCTACTATGAGAAGTGGATACAAGTCATCTACTATGAGAAGTGGATACAAGTCATCTACTATGAGAAGTGGATACAAGTCATCTACTATGAGAAGTGGATACAAGTCATCTACTATGAGAAGTGGATACAAGTCATCTACTATGAGAAGTGGATACAAGTCATCTACTATGAGAAGTGGATACAAGTCATCTACTATGAGAAGTGGATACAAGTCATCTACTATGAGAAGTGGATACAAGTCATCTACTATGAGAAGTGGATACAAGTCATCTACTATGAGAAGTGGATACAAGTCATCTACTATGAGAAGTGGATACAAGTCATCTACTATGAGAAGTGGATACAAGTCATCTACTATGAGAAGTGGATACAAGTCATCTACTATGAGAAGTGGATACAAGTCATCTACTATGAGAAGTGGATACAAGTCATCTACTATGAGAAGTGGATACAAGTCATCTACTATGAGAAGTGGATACAAGTCATCTACTATGAGAAGTGGATACAAGTCATCTACTATGAGAAGTGGATACAAGTCATCTACTATGAGAAGTGGATACAAGTCATCTTCTATGAGAAGTGGATACAAGTCATCTACTATGAGAAGTGGATACAAGTCATCTACTATGAGAAGTGGATACAAGTCATCTACTATGAGAAGTGGATACAAGTCATCTACTATGAGAAGTGGATACAAGTCATCTACTATGAGAAGTGGATACAAGTCATCTACTATGAGAAGTGGATACAAGTCATCTACTATGAGAAGTGGATACAAGTCATCTACTATGAGAAGTGGATACAAGTCATCTACTATGAGAAGTGGATACAAGTCATCTACTATGAGAAGTGGATACAAGTCATCTACTATGAGAAGTGGATACAAGTCATCTACTATGAGAAGTGGATACAAGTCATCTACTATGAGAAGTGGATACAAGTCATCTACTATGAGAAGTGGATACAAGTCATCTACTATGAGAAGTGGATACAAGTCATCTACTATGAGAAGTGGATACAAGTCATCTACTATGAGAAGTGGATACAAGTCATCTACTATGAGAAGTGGATACAAGTCATCTACTATGAGAAGTGGATACAAGTCATCTACTATGAGAAGTGGATACAAGTCATCTACTATGAGAAGTGGATACAAGTCATCTACTATGAGAAGTGGATACAAGTCATCTACTATGAGAAGTGGATACAAGTCATCTACTATGAGAAGTGGATACAAGTCATCTACTATGAGAAGTGGATACAAGTCATCTACTATGAGAAGTGGATACAAGTCATCTACTATGAGAAGTGGATACAAGTCATCTACTATGAGAAGTGGATACAAGTCATCTACTATGAGAAGTGGATACAAGTCATCTACTATGAGAAGTGGATACAAGTCATCTACTATGAGAAGTGGATACAAGTCATCTACTATGAGAAGTGGATACAAGTCATCTACTATGAGAAGTGGATACAAGTCATCTACTATGAGAAGTGGATACAAGTCATCTACTATGAGAAGTGGATACAAGTCATCTACTATGAGAAGTGGATACAAGTCATCTACTATGAGAAGTGGATACAAGTCATCTACTATGAGAAGTGGATACAAGTCATCTACTATGAGAAGTGGATACAAGTCATCTACTATGAGAAGTGGATACAAGTCATCTACTATGAGAAGTGGATACAAGTCATCTACTATGAGAAGTGGATACAAGTCATCTACTATGAGAAGTGGATACAAGTCATCTACTATGAGAAGTGGATACAAGTCATCTACTATGAGAAGTGGATACAAGTCATCTACTATGAGAAGTGGATACAAGTCATCTACTATGAGAAGTGGATACAAGTCATCTACTATGAGAAGTGGATACAAGTCATCTACTATGAGAAGTGGATACAAGTCATCTACTATGAGAAGTGGATACAAGTCATCTACTATGAGAAGTGAATACAAGTCATCTACTATGAGAAGTGGATACAAGTCATCTACTATGAGAAGTGGATACAAGTCATCTACTATGAGAAGTGGATACAAGTCATCTACTATGAGAAGTGGATACAAGTCATCTACTATGAGAAGTGAATACAAGTCATCTACTATGAGAAGTGGATACAAGTCATCTACTATGAGAAGTGGATACAAGTCATCTACTATGAGAAGTGGATACAAGTCATCTACTATGAGAAGTGGATACAAGTCATCTTCTATGAGAAGTGGATACAAGTCATCTACTATGAGAAGTGGATACAAGTCATCTACTATGAGAAGTGAATACAGGTCATCTTCTATGAAAAGTGGATACAAGTCATCTTCTATGAGAAGTGGATACAGGTCACCTACTATGAGAAGTGGATACAAGTCATCTACTATGAGAAGTGAATACAGGTCATCTTCTATGAAAAGTGGATACAAGTCATCTACTATGGGAAGTGAATACAAGTCATCTACTATGAGAAGTGGATACAAGTCATCTACTATGAGAAGTGGATACAGGTCATCTACTATGAGAAATGGATACAATTCATTTACTATGGGAAGTGGATACAAGTCATATACTATGAGAAATGGATACAGGTCATCTACTATGAGAAGTGGATACAAGTCATCTACTATGAGAAATGGATACAAGTCATCTACTATGAGAAGTGGATGAAAACGCAAAGGCCGCTTGATTTTATATCTGCTCCATACAAATTATAATTACACAGGAAATATATTATAGTTTGATGTTCTCGCCCACAATGACAGAATCCATAATTTTTTTCTGTGGATGGAGTCGTTCATTAACATATGTGATAATTTCCTGATAAAGATGGACGTAGCACACCCAGTTGATTGCACCTTTAACAGTTAGTAATAGACACGACATGCCAACAATGAAGTACACTGCATCATACAGCTGTATCGTCACTCTAGAACTCATCGCTGACACAACGGCAAAAAAAGATCGAACCTCAATTTGGTCTAAACTATTTTTGAAACAGAAGGGGTGCATACTTATAAAAATTCTTATTTTCAATTTCAAAATAGATTTATAAGTACTTTTACTTATAATTCAAAGCACGACATTAAGACTGGACAAAAGTATTTTACCTAATTTTGATTTATAATAATTAGAAACTTAAACACATCTGAAGGACATGAATCCCCCTGTTTCCATGCAAAGTAGTATTGTTATCAAAAAATTGCAATAAATTTAAACGATGATCTTGACTCTGATCTTAGGTTCATTGAATATGAACTCAATCATTAAACATGAACTCAATCGAAGCGTTCTCGTGCTGCCTCTTACATAAGTTTGATCAAAATCGGTAAGTTGCTGGAGACTCATGTCACTCAATTTGTTGACAAATTTCTATAAATAGCAACGCTGACCTTGGCCTTTATCTTTAAACCTTGACCTTCGAACTCATTTGAGGTATCATTATACGTGAACTTTGTAAAAGATTGATCATAATCCGTTCAGAAACAAATCCACTAAAGCGATGAAGGTGGACGGGACAACTATCACGAATTTAAATTTTCAAACTCCAGACTTTCGTAACAAACACTTACCGTATATCCAGGCAATGCCTACACACTCGAAGAAGGCGACAAACAGGATGATCCTACTGCCGGAATAGTAGTCAAACAACTGGAACACGTACATTCCTCCCTGACAACGTACAAAGGTGATTAGCATCAGATAACACTTAGTTGTACGTATACTATAGCATATCGATATATTATATAGTAAATAACCGACGAGGAAGACAGCAACCCTTACTACGGGTCAACCATCGAAACTTTCACTAGCTAAGTGTATAAACAACATGAAACATTCGTTGGTACTTTCTTTTGCTATTTTATGCGTACAAATAATTTGGTAAAAATCATTTCTTAAAAAAAATAAAAAAATAAATATTTGAATTAACAAAATCAACACAAAATCACTTCTGTCTGAATACGGATACCTACTAAGATCAACTGGGTTTAAAAAAACGACTTCAATTTATTAGAGCAACAAGGGGCAGCCCTAACATACACAAACCTCTTTTACTGCATACAACTCCACAATACCATATAACCGTACTCAACCCCACGAAGTAGGACCCACAGACCACCCCACGAAGTAGGACCCACAGACAACCCCACGAAGTAGGACCCACAGACAACCCCACGAAGTAGGACCCACAGACAACCCCACGAAGTAGGACCCACAGACAACCCCACGAAGTAGGACCCACAGACAACCCCACGAAGTAGGACCCACAGACAACCCCACGAAGTAGGACCCACAGACAACCCCACGAAGTAGGACCCACAGACAACCCCACGAAGTAGGACCCACAGACAACCCCACGAAGTAGGACCCACAGACAACCCCACGAAGTAGGACCCACAGACAACCCCACGAAGTAGGACCCACAGACAACCCCACGAAGTAGGACCCACAGACAACCCCACGAAGTAGGACCCACAGACAACCCCACGAAGTAGGACCCACAGACAACCCCACGAAGTAGGACCCACAGACAACCCCACGAAGTAGGACCCACAGACAACCCCACGAAGTAGGACCCACAGACAACCCCACGAAGTAGGACCCACAGACAATCCCACGAAGTAGGACCCACAGACAATCCCACGAAGTAGGACCCACAGACAATCCCACGAAGTAGGACCCACAGACAACGCCACGAAGTAGGACCCACAGACAATCCCACGAAGTAGGACCCACAGACAATCCAACGAAGTAGGACCAACAGACAACCCCACGAAGTAGGACCCACAGACAACCCCTCGGAGAAGAACCCGCATTTTTCCACCACCATCAACGACCCAATAAAGGCACAAATTCCTCTGTGACAATCAAGCGCACCACAAGGTAATAATACACACACTCACACACCCAAACACACATACACGAAAAACTTGTACACAACTTAACAGAGTATGATTGTTCTCCCTATAAAGAAGAGGCCTAGAGAACCCCAAACCTACCTCCGTTACCATGGTGAGCCCCACGAGGTAAGATAGAAAACACACAAAACCAATGAAGATCTCTTTCCTGTAACCTTTCCTCAGGTAGTTAGGAAATTGGTCCACTATAGCGGTCACTACGCCTTCCACGCCCACGAACTGGAAAGATCATGGATATCGCATGATAAACACATGGTACTATTGAGTCAAGATACCTATAGTGTTGTCTTATATTGTCAAAGGGACGTTTGAAATAGGGATAGTCCCACGAGCATATAGTTTAATTGTAATAAATATTCTGATATTTTCTATAAATGCGGTGTCAATTATTATGATTATGAAGTGAACAAGTTTTTGTCCGACTTTTCTTATTTTTGCTATACTGTATTTCTATATAAATTGTTTTATCTGTGTCGCCGATGAATCTGTTTGACTTTTTCCAAGGTTCCATATACACGTTTCCTTTGTATATAGTTCGTACTAGGTTTATTACGCTTTGTTGACACTTATTCTTTTGTTTTTCGTTTTTTAATATTTTCCCCTTGTTTTCTGTTTGAAACAAAGACATGTTTATAAAAAGTAAGATTCTAGACTTCATGAAACATCCACCCACAACATTAGAACTGATGATCAGGTAGCTCTCAGTAGACGGCTCTACGTTTATTTAAGTGCATTCTTTGATACGTAAATGCCAGTATTTTCTTTTTTCTATAATGCATCGCAACTTGTGATTACGTTTATATTTATATAGAACTGGCGAGTTATCGGCCCAATCATTTGATATTGTATGATACCCACATAGTAATCCAGACACACTGTTCCTGATAATGATGTTATATGACACGTACCTGACTGTCCAGACCCAGCAGGATGACCATAAGAAAGAACAGAACTGACCACACAGGCGCACCAGGCATGAGTGACACAGCCTTCGGGTAGGCTATAAAGGCTAGTCCCGGCCCTACAAGTATCACCAAAAATATCGTCAGGTAATATAACACTCACCAGTAATATTGTCAGGTGATATAACACTCACCAAAAATATCGTCAGGTAATATAACACTCACCAGAAATATTGTCAGGTGATATAACACTTACCAAAAATATTGTCAGGTGATAAAACACTCATCAAAAATATCGCCAGGTAATATAACACTCACCAGAAATATCGTCAGGTAATATAACACTCACCAGATATATTGTCAGGTGATAAAACACTCACCAGAAATATTGTCTGGTGATAAAACACTCACCAAAAATATCGTCAGGTAATATAACACTCACCAGTAATATCGTCAGGTAATATAACACTCACCAGAAATATTGTCAGGTGATAAAACACTCACCAAAAATATCGTCAGGAAATATAACACTCACCAAAAATATCGTCAGGTGATATACCACTCACCAAAAATATTGTCTGGTGATATAACACTCACCAAAAATATCGTCAGGAAATATAACACTCACCAAAAATATCGTCAGGTAATATAACACTCACCAGAAATATTGTCTGGTAATATAACACTCACCAAAAATATCGTCAGGTAATATAACACTCACCAGAAATATCGTCAGGTAATATAACACTCACCAGAAATATCGTCAGGTAATATAACACTCACCAGAAATATTGTCAGGTAATATAACACTCACCAGAAATATCGTCAGGTAATATAACACTCACCAGAAATATTGTCAGGTAATATAACACTCACCAGAAATATTGTCAGGTAATATAACACTCACCAGACATATTATCAGGTTATATAACACTCTCCAGAAATATCGTCAGGTTATATAACACTCTCCAGAAATATCGTCAGGTAATATAACACTCACAATGAATATTGTCATGTAATATATTGTTCCCCAAAAATATTGTCAGGTAATATAACACTCACCAGAAATATTGTCAGGTAATATATTGTTCCCCAGAAATATTGTCAGGTAATATAACACTCTCCAGAAATATTATCAGGTTATATAACACTCACCAGAAATATTATCAGGTAATATTACACTCACCAGAAATATTGTCAGGTAATATTACACTCACCAGAAATATCGTCAGGTAATATAACACTCACCAGAAATATTGTCAGGTAATATAACACTCACCAGAAATATTGTCAGGTAATACAACACTCACCAGATATATTATCAGGTAATATAACACTCACCAGTAATATCGTCAGGTAATATAACACTCACCAGAAATATTGTCAGGTAATACAACACTCACCAGACATATTATCAGGTAATATTATATTACACTCACCAGAAATATCGTCAGGTAATATAACACTCACCAGAAATATTGTCAGGTAATACAACACTCACCAGAAATATTGTCAGGTAATATAACACTCACCAGACATATTATCAGGTAATACAACACTCACCAGAAATATTGTCAGGTAATACAACACTCACCAGAAATATTATCAGGTGATATATTGTTCCCCAGACATATTTTTAACAGTACATGATGTCTATATTATACAACAAGTTCATGCAATATTTGAAATTGGTTATTCTGAAACCAAAAAAATAAAAAATCCCTGTATTTTAATCTTTAGAAGACTAAATGTAAAGTTGACGTAACACTTCAGATACAATGTACTATGTGTATTAAACATAACGCACACTAGAAATATAAATCTACTTAGAACATCTAAATTGATACAGATCCCTTCCTAAAGTACCCCTCTATTATTATGTTTCAATACTGAAGTGCTATCATTGCTCGACAACAATATATAATTTGAAGTTTTCTTCTGTCTTGAATCAACAAACCTGAGGCTGCCACCTTGTCCACAGTGGTCTGCTGTAAAAACGCCATATGCCCTAATATGGTGAAGATGAGAAAGCCAGCAAAAATGCTCGTACCGCTATTGGCCAGTGCAAAGATAATGGCATCTCTGTAAAAACAAGAGGGACACAGTCAGTGACACTGTTATATCATTAGGCATTATAAAACTGTCATGGGCAGCTACGAACCACCAACAAGCTTTCCAAAATGTACTTCCGAAATCGGGAAACAGGAAGTTGATAGTCGCCGAAATTATTTGTTTACACAGTAATATTCACTCTAACAGCTAATATTCAACTGTTAGTAAACAGGGGAACATCACCCAGACAAATNATAATATACCATCATTATCAGGGGAACATCACCCAGACAAATACACAACATAATATACCATCATTATCAGGGGAACATCACCCAGACAAATACACAACATAATATACCATCATTATCAGGGGAACATCACCCAGACAAATACACAACATAATATACCATCATTATCAGGGGAACATCACCCAGACAAATACACAACATAATATACCATCATTATCAGGGGAACATCACCCAGACAAATACACAACATAATATACCATCATTATCAGGGGAACATCACCCAGACAAATACACAACATAATATACCATCATTATCAGGGGAACATCACCCAGACAAATACACAACATAATATACCATCATTATCAGGGGAACATCACCCAGACAAATACACAACATAATATACCATCATTATCAGGGGAACATCACCCAGACAAATACACAACATAATATACCATCATTATCAGGGGAACATCACCCAGACAAATACACAACATAATATACCATCATTATCAGGGGAACATCACCCAGACAAATACACAACATAATATACCATCATTATCAGGGGAACATCACCCAGACAAATACACAACATAATATACCATCATTATCAGGGGAACATCACCCAGACAAATACACAACATAATATACCATCATTATCAGGGGAACATCACCCAGACAAATACACAACATAATATACCATCATTATCAGGGGAACATCACCCAGACAAATACACAACATAATATACCATCATTATCAGGGGAACATCACCCAGACAAATACACAACATAATATACCATCATTATCAGGGGAACATCACCCAGACAAATACACAACATAATATACCATCATTATCAGGGGAACATCACCCAGACAAATACACAACATAATATACCATCATTATCAGGGGAACATCACCCAGACAAATACACAACATAATATACCATCATTATCAGGGGAACATCACCCAGACAAATACACAACATAATATACCATCATTATCAGGGGAACATCACCCAGACAAATACACAACATAATATACCATCATTATCAGGGGAACATCACCCAGACAAATACACAACATAATATACCATCATTATCAGGGGAACATCACCCAGACAAATACACAACATAATATACCATCATTATCAGGGGAACATCACCCAGACAAATACACAACATAATATACCATCATTATCAGGGGAACATCACCCAGACAAATACACAACATAATATACCATCATTATCAGGGGAACATCACCCAGACAAATACACAACATAATATACCATCATTATCAGGGGAACATCACCCAGACAAATACACAACATAATATACCATCATTATCAGGGGAACATCACCCAGACAAATACACAACATAATATACCATCATTATCAGGGGAACATCACCCAGACAAATACACAACATAATATACCATCATTATCAGGGGAACATCACCCAGACAAATACACAACATAATATACCATCATTATCAGGGGAACATCACCCAGACAAATACACAACATAATATACCATCATTATCAGGGGAACATCACCCAGACAAATACACAACATAATATACCATCATTATCAGGGGAACATCACCCAGACAAATACACAACATAATATACCATCATTATCAGGGGAACATCACCCAGACAAATACACAACATAATATACCATCATTATCAGGGGAACATCACCCAGACAAATACACAACATAATATACCATCATTATCAGGGGAACATCACCCAGACAAATACACAACATAATATACCATCATTATCAGGGGAACATCACCCAGACAAATACACAACATAATATACCATCATTATCAGGGGAACATCACCCAGACAAATACACAACATAATATACCATCATTATCAGGGGAACATCACCCAGACAAATACACAACATAATATACCATCATTATCAGGGGAACATCACCCAGACAAATACACAACATAATATACCATCATTATCAGGGGAACATCACCCAGACAAATACACAACATAATATACCATCATTATCAGGGGAACATCACCCAGACAAATACACAACATAATATACCATCATTATCAGGGGAACATCACCCAGACAAATACACAACATAATATACCATCATTATCAGGGGAACATCACCCAGACAAATACACAACATAATATACCATCATTATCAGGGGAACATCACCCAGACAAATACACAACATAATATACCATCATTATCAGGGGAACATCACCCAGACAAATACACAACATAATATACCATCATTATCAGGGGAACATCACCCAGACAAATACACAACATAATATACCATCATTATCAGGGGAACATCACCCAGACAAATACACAACATAATATACCATCATTATCAGGGGAACATCACCCAGACAAATACACAACATAATATACCATCATTATCAGGGGAACATCACCCAGACAAATACACAACATAATATACCATCATTATCAGGGGAACATCACCCAGACAAATACACAACATAATATACCATCATTATCAGGGGAACATCACCCAGACAAATACACAACATAATATACCATCATTATCAGGGGAACATCACCCAGACAAATACACAACATAATATACCATCATTATCAGGGGAACATCACCCAGACAAATACACAACATAATATACCATCATTATCAGGGGAACATCACCCAGACAAATACACAACATAATATACCATCATTATCAGGGGAACATCACCCAGACAAATACACAACATAATATACCATCATTATCAGGGGAACATCACCCAGACAAATACACAACATAATATACCATCATTATCAGGGGAACATCACCCAGACAAATACACAACATAATATACCATCATTATCAGGGGAACATCACCCAGACAAATACACAACATAATATACCATCATTATCAGGGGAACATCACCCAGACAAATACACAACATAATATACCATCATTATCAGGGGAACATCACCCAGACAAATACACAACATAATATACCATCATTATCAGGGGAACATCACCCAGACAAATACACAACATAATATACCATCATTATCAGGGGAACATCACCCAGACAAATACACAACATAATATACCATCATTATCAGGGGAACATCACCCAGACAAATACACAACATAATATACCATCATTATCAGGGGAACATCACCCAGACAAATACACAACATAATATACCATCATTATCAGGGGAACATCACCCAGACAAATACACAACATAATATACCATCATTATCAGGGGAACATCACCCAGACAAATACACAACATAATATACCATCATTATCAGGGGAACATCACCCAGACAAATACACAACATAATATACCATCATTATCAGGGGAACATCACCCAGACAAATACACAACATAATATACCATCATTATCAGGGGAACATCACCCAGACAAATACACAACATAATATACCATCATTATCAGGGGAACATCACCCAGACAAATACACAACATAATATACCATCATTATCAGGGGAACATCACCCAGACAAATACACAACATAATATACCATCATTATCAGGGGAACATCACCCAGACAAATACACAACATAATATACCATCATTATCAGGGGAACATCACCCAGACAAATACACAACATAATATACCATCATTATCAGGGGAACATCACCCAGACAAATACACAACATAATATACCATCATTATCAGGGGAACATCACCCAGACAAATACACAACATAATATACCATCATTATCAGGGGAACATCACCCAGACAAATACACAACATAATATACCATCATTATCAGGGGAACATCACCCAGACAAATACACAACATAATATACCATCATTATCAGGGGAACATCACCCAGACAAATACACAACATAATATACCATCATTATCAGGGGAACATCACCCAGACAAATACACAACATAATATACCATCATTATCAGGGGAACATCACCCAGACAAATACACAACATAATATACCATCATTATCAGGGGAACATCACCCAGACAAATACACAACATAATATACCATCATTATCAGGGGAACATCACCCAGACAAATACACAACATAATATACCATCATTATCAGGGGAACATCACCCAGACAAATACACAACATAATATACCATCATTATCAGGGGAACATCACCCAGACAAATACACAACATAATATACCATCATTATCAGGGGAACATCACCCAGACAAATACACAACATAATATACCATCATTATCAGGGGAACATCACCCAGACAAATACACAACATAATATACCATCATTATCAGGGGAACATCACCCAGACAAATACACAACATAATATACCATCATTATCAGGGGAACATCACCCAGACAAATACACAACATAATATACCATCATTATCAGGGGAACATCACCCAGACAAATACACAACATAATATACCATCATTATCAGGGGAACATCACCCAGACAAATACACAACATAATATACCATCATTATCAGGGGAACATCACCCAGACAAATACACAACATAATATACCATCATTATCAGGGGAACATCACCCAGACAAATACACAACATAATATACCATCATTATCAGGGGAACATCACCCAGACAAATACACAACATAATATACCATCATTATCAGGGGAACATCACCCAGACAAATACACAACATAATATACCATCATTATCAGGGGAACATCACCCAGACAAATACACAACATAATATACCATCATTATCAGGGGAACATCACCCAGACAAATACACAACATAATATACCATCATTATCAGGGGAACATCACCCAGACAAATACACAACATAATATACCATCATTATCAGGGGAACATCACCCAGACAAATACACAACATAATATACCATCATTATCAGGGGAACATCACCCAGACAAATACACAACATAATATACCATCATTATCAGGGGAACATCACCCAGACAAATACACAACATAATATACCATCATTATCAGGGGAACATCACCCAGACAAATACACAACATAATATACCATCATTATCAGGGGAACATCACCCAGACAAATACACAACATAATATACCATCATTATCAGGGGAACATCACCCAGACAAATACACAACATAATATACCATCATTATCAGGGGAACATCACCCAGACAAATACACAACATAATATACCATCATTATCAGGGGAACATCACCCAGACAAATACACAACATAATATACCATCATTATCAGGGGAACATCACCCAGACAAATACACAACATAATATACCATCATTATCAGGGGAACATCACCCAGACAAATACACAACATAATATACCATCATTATCAGGGGAACATCACCCAGACAAATACACAACATAATATACCATCATTATCAGGGGAACATCACCCAGACAAATACACAACATAATATACCATCATTATCAGGGGAACATCACCCAGACAAATACACAACATAATATACCATCATTATCAGGGGAACATCACCCAGACAAATACACAACATAATATACCATCATTATCAGGGGAACATCACCCAGACAAATACACAACATAATATACCATCATTATCAGGGGAACATCACCCAGACAAATACACAACATAATATACCATCATTATCAGGGGAACATCACCCAGACAAATACACAACATAATATACCATCATTATCAGGGGAACATCACCCAGACAAATACACAACATAATATACCATCATTATCAGGGGAACATCACCCAGACAAATACACAACATAATATACCATCATTATCAGGGGAACATCACCCAGACAAATACACAACATAATATACCATCATTATCAGGGGAACATCACCCAGACAAATACACAACATAATATACCATCATTATCAGGGGAACATCACCCAGACAAATACACAACATAATATACCATCATTATCAGGGGAACATCACCCAGACAAATACACAACATAATATACCATCATTATCAGGGGAACATCACCCAGACAAATACACAACATAATATACCATCATTATCAGGGGAACATCACCCAGACAAATACACAACATAATATACCATCATTATCAGGGGAACATCACCCAGACAAATACACAACATAATATACCATCATTATCAGGGGAACATCACCCAGACAAATACACAACATAATATACCATCATTATCAGGGGAACATCACCCAGACAAATACACAACATAATATACCATCATTATCAGGGGAACATCACCCAGACAAATACACAACATAATATACCATCATTATCAGGGGAACATCACCCAGACAAATACACAACATAATATACCATCATTATCAGGGGAACATCACCCAGACAAATACACAACATAATATACCATCATTATCAGGGGAACATCACCCAGACAAATACACAACATAATATACCATCATTATCAGGGGAACATCACCCAGACAAATACACAACATAATATACCATCATTATCAGGGGAACATCACCCAGACAAATACACAACATAATATACCATCATTATCAGGGGAACATCACCCAGACAAATACACAACATAATATACCATCATTATCAGGGGAACATCACCCAGACAAATACACAACATAATATACCATCATTATCAGGGGAACATCACCCAGACAAATACACAACATAATATACCATCATTATCAGGGGAACATCACCCAGACAAATACACAACATAATATACCATCATTATCAGGGGAACATCACCCAGACAAATACACAACATAATATACCATCATTATCAGGGGAACATCACCCAGACAAATACACAACATAATATACCATCATTATCAGGGGAACATCACCCAGACAAATACACAACATAATATACCATCATTATCAGGGGAACATCACCCAGACAAATACACAACATAATATACCATCATTATCAGGGGAACATCACCCAGACAAATACACAACATAATATACCATCATTATCAGGGGAACATCACCCAGACAAATACACAACATAATATACCATCATTATCAGGGGAACATCACCCAGACAAATACACAACATAATATACCATCATTATCAGGGGAACATCACCCAGACAAATACACAACATAATATACCATCATTATCAGGGGAACATCACCCAGACAAATACACAACATAATATACATCATTATCAAGGGAACATCACCCAGACAAATACACAACATTATAAACCATCATTATCAGGGGAACATCACCCAGACAAATACACAACATA
>NW_018407562.1:0-519 GCF_002113885.1 Mizuhopecten yessoensis
ACCTCCGTAAACATGTCATGAGCATCACAATACCTCCGTAAATATGTCATAATCATCACAATACCCCTCGTAAACATGTCATGAGCATCACAATACCTCCGTGAACATGTCATTATCATCACAATACCTCCGTAAACATGTCATGAGCATCACAATACCTCCGCCTCGTAAACATGTCATGAGCATCACAATACCTCCGTGATCATGTCATTATCATCACAATACCTCCGTAAACATGACATGAGCATCACAATACCTCCGTAAACATGTCATGAGCATCACAATCCCTCCGTAAACATGTCATGAGCATCACAATACCTCCGCCTCGTAAACATGTCATGAGCATCACAATACCTCCGTAAATATGTCATAATCATCACAATACCCCTCGTAAACATGTCATGAGCATCACAATACCTCCGTAATCATGTCATGAGCATCACAATACCTCCGTGAACATGTCATCATCATCAGAATACCTCCGTAAACATGTCATGAGCATCACAATACCTCCGTAAA
>NW_018407562.1:1926-2118 GCF_002113885.1 Mizuhopecten yessoensis
AATGTCATGATCATCACAATACCTCCGTAAATATGTCGTGATCATCACAATACCTCCGTAAACATGTCACGATCATCACAATACCTCCGTAAATATGTCGTAATCATCAAAATACCTCCGTGAACATGTCATGATCATCACAATACTTCCGTAAACATGTCATGAGCATCACAATACCTCCGTGAACATGTC
>NW_018407562.1:3613-3791 GCF_002113885.1 Mizuhopecten yessoensis
AAGCATCACAATACCTCCGTAAACATGTCATGAACATCACAATACCTCCGTAAACATGTCATGATCATCACAATACCTCCGTAAACATGTCATGATCATCACAATACCTCCGTAAACATGTCATGATCATCACAATACCTCCGTAAACATGTCATGATCATCACAATACCTCCGTAAA
>NW_018407562.1:3909-4097 GCF_002113885.1 Mizuhopecten yessoensis
TGATCATCACAATACCTCCGTAAACATGTCATGATCATCACAATACCTCCGTAAACATGTCATGATCATCACAATACCCCCGTTAACATGTCGTGATCATCACAATACCTCCGTAAACATGTCGTGATCATCACAATACCTTTGTGAACATGTCATTATCATCACAATACCTCCGTAAACATGTCATG
>NW_018407562.1:6396-6694 GCF_002113885.1 Mizuhopecten yessoensis
CTACCTCCGTAAATACNATCACAATACCCCCGTAAACATGTCATGATCATCACACTACCTCCGTAAATACGTCATGATCATCACAATACCTCCTTGAACATGTCATTATCATCACAATACCTCCGTAAACATGTCGTGAGCATCACAATACTTCCTTCAACATGTCATGAGCATCACAATACCTCCGTGAACATGTCATGATCATCACAATACCTCCGTTAACATGTCATGATCATCACAATACCTCCGTTTTCATGTCATGAACATCACAATACCTCCGTAAACATATCATGATCAT
>NW_018407562.1:10387-14992 GCF_002113885.1 Mizuhopecten yessoensis
CCCGTAAATATATCATGATCATCACAATACCTCCGTAAACATGTCATTATCATCACAATAACTCCGTAAACATGTCATCATCATCACAATACTTCCGTAAACATGTCATGAGCATCACAATACCTCCGTAAACTTGTCGTGATCATCACAATACCTCCGTAAACATGTCATGATCATCACAATACCTCCGTAAACATGTCGTGATCATCACAATACCCCCGTAAATATATCATCATCATCATCACAATACCTCCGTAAACATGTCATGATCATCACAATACCTCCGTAAACTTGTCGTGATCATCAGAATACCTCCGTAAATATGTCATGATCATCACAATACCTCCGTAAACTTGTCGTGATCATCACAATACCTCCGTAAACATGTCATGGTCATCACAATACCTCCGTAAACATGTCATGATCATCACAATACCCCCGTAAACATGTCGTGATCATCACAATACCTCCGTAAAATGTCATGAGCATCACAATACCTCCGTAAACATGTCATGGTCATCACAATACCTCCGTAAACATGTCATGATCATCACAATACCCCCGTAAACATGTCATGAGCATCACAATACTTCGGTAAACATGTCGTGATCATCACAATACCTCCGTAAACATGTCATGAGCATCACAATATCTCCGTAAACATGTCATGGTCATCACAATACCTCCGTAAACATGTCATGATCACCACAATATTCCCGTAAACATGTCATGAGCATCACAATACCTCCGTAAACATGTCATGAGCATCACAATACCTCCGTAAATATATCATGAGCATCGCAATACCTCCGTAAATATGTCATGAGCATCACAATACCTCCGTGAACATGTCATGAGCATCACAATACCTCCGTAAACATGTCATGAGCATCACAATACCTCCGTAAACATGTCATGATCATCACAATACCTCCGTAAACATGTCATGATCATCACAATACCTCCGTAAACATGTCATGATCATCACAATACCTCCGTAAACATGTCATGATCATCACAATACCTCCGTAAACATGTCATGATCATCACAATACCTCCGTAAACATGTCATGATCATCACAATACCTCCGTAAACATGTCATGATCATCACAATACCTCCGTAAACATGTCATGATCATCACAATACCTCCGTAAACATGTAATGAGCATCACAATACTTCGGTAAAAATGTCTTGATCATCATAATACCTCCGTGAACATGTCATGAGCATCACAATACCTCCGTAAACATGTCGTGATCATCAAAATACCTTCGTAAACATGTCATGATCATCACAATACCTCCGTAAACATGTCATGAGCATCACAATACTTCGGTAAACATGTCTTGATCATCACAATACCTCCGTGAACATGTCATAAGCATCACAATACCTCCGTAAACATGTCGTGATCATCACAATACTTCGTAAATATGTCGTGATCATCACAATACCTCCGTGAACATGTCATGAGCATCACAATACCTCCGTAAACATGTCATGAGCATCACAATACTTCGGTAAATATGTCATGATCATCACAATACCCCCGTGAACATGTCATGAGCATCACAATACCTCCGTAAACATGTCATGATCATCACAATACCTCCGTAAACATGTCATGAGCATCACAATACTTCGGTAAACATGTCATGATCATCACAATACCCCCGTAAACATGTCATGATCATCACAATACCTCCGTAAACATGTCATGGTCATCACAATACCTCCGTAAATATGTCATGATCGTCACAATACCTCCGTAAACATGTCATTTTCATCACAATACGAGTGTACCTGGTGGACTGTCACTCTATGTTGTTTATGTTTGGTTTGGTTTAGTATTGTTTAATGTCTTATCAACAGCTA
Source organism: Mizuhopecten yessoensis (assembly GCF_002113885.1). Classification (NCBI taxonomy): domain Eukaryota; kingdom Metazoa; phylum Mollusca; class Bivalvia; order Pectinida; family Pectinidae; genus Mizuhopecten; species Mizuhopecten yessoensis. The sequence goes on from NW_018407562.1 coordinate 12,266, forward strand.
TGGTCATTTAAGGACGGCCTCCTCTGTGTGCAAGATGCATGCGTGTAATGTATGCGTGTGTGATTTTTGGGAGGCTGTGATATGTTCGTTTTTGTCTCCTTGTGATAGCGAGGAACTGATGCCGACTTTATAGTGCTACCTCACTGAAACATACTGCCGAAGACACCTAGCAGGACACCCACCCGGTTACATTATACTGACACCGGGCGAACCAGTCGTCCCACTCCTTAATTGCTGAGCGTTAAACAGGAGTAGAAACTACCAGTTTTACAGACTGTGTTATGTCTCGACCGGACAGAACTCAAAGCCTTCCTTATAGTGGCGAACGCTCAACTAAAGTGAGGCATTGTCAAGGGAGACATTAGGAAGAAGGAGGTTGTTTAGAAAGAAGAGAAAAGATAGGACCCCAAATTTAGTCGCCTCTTACGATTATGCAATGGGAGCAGCAGGTACAGACCTTACGCCCTACCTGCAGGGTGCTGTTTATGTACTACCGAAGTAAAGTAGTAAGAAAACCTTGAGGCTGCCCTAACCCATTACTCAGATTAGACAAAGTAGGTCACATTATTATACACTTTTACATGGATCATCATATAATTCCCAATAAAACACATAAACACGCATTGTACACGCGTGGTAAACACGTTCATATAGAGACACAAGTGTACGATGTTGACATCTACCTCGCAGACACGTGACTGTCATGGCTGTTACACCCTCTGCCCCATCAGGGCCCTAATGACGGACCACACTAAGGCGTGTTTGACGTTATAAGTGAGGGTTGCCGTCTACAATGTACATAGAAGATTTCCAGTTTTGACATTTCCATATCAATTATAGCTAACTGTATTTCATTTGATCATTACAGGCACCGCGTGTCCAGTTGTGACGTCAGCTCCAGATACGACGATGGCGCCATCTGTCACGACCGAAGCGCCATCTCAAACGGTTGACGTTCGGTTACCCACTTCACTAAAACCTGAACTGTATAAGGTTGAACTGAAACCTAACATGTACGAGGGCGACCCTTCCTCCTTCACTTTTGATGGAAAAGTTGATATACGAATGGAGTGTCTACAAGCAACGAGAAATATAACTGTCCATATCAATATTCTCAATATCACCGACGGAAGCATACAGGTTTCAGCGGAAGACACGTCTGAGTCTGCGCTATCTATGTCAAGCTTTGAATTGGATAAGGAACGGCAGTTTTTGATCGTCCATGTAAGCAGGGATCTGATCCCCACAAAATTTTATCACCTGGCATTGACCTTTGTGGGTCCTCTAAAGGACGACCTGCACGGGCTGTATCTCAGCTCCTACACAAGGGGCAATAACTCTGTGTAAGTAGCATTTTAACAGATGAGATACAATATCAAATTCTTTGTGAATACGAACAAAAATAGCAGTCAAAATTTGAAAATGTAGAGTCTAAAACCGACCACGATAAATCAGATGTATATGCTACTGTGCATCAATATTTACCATCGTATGGCATTTCAACTGTTAAACCCTACCAAATTCAGTTGGCATTCATGTAAGCTATGAATGCCATGGACCAATTGTTGACGTCATCACTATTATGACGTCATCATTGTCACGTTGGATACCACTGACCCTTCCCGGACGATAGCTGTTTTATTCATTTAACAAGTGTACACGATACATACAAATATTGTACTAAATCCTGAATGATAAGTGTAATTTGTTTTTATGAGATGACCAGATTCCAAAAAAGGTAAATATGTCCAGTTGGAATTTATATTGCCTATGAATGCCAACTGAAAGCAGTTCAATACTTAAATATTTACATTTCTACTGAACTTGGACTCAATATCCTACTTAACATTTTAAATGTTATTTTTCAATGAACTTTTCGGTTGGCGTATGAATACATCAGCATATTATCAACCTGATTACTCTGTTATTTCGCGGAGCGCGGGAAGTAGTTCCCACTCATAGATTGTTTTCAATTTATATTTTTTTGTCAGAAGTATTCAATCTAATTCAAATAATAATTTACATCTTAATTTGCTTATTCATCTTACCGGGACGACGTCTCACAGTGAGTGATGACGTCATACGTTTTAATACCTTCCGTGGTGTTAGACTTGCACAAGACCGATATTTTAGAAATTATCCGAACAAATATAATCGCTCTGAATGTAAATATCAGGATAGAATCCCATTTTGTTGAGGTTTATGAGGAATAAACCTCAATTGGTCTTGAGACAAATTCAAAATGAACAGCTTCGCAGTTCATAAAATTTGTCTCAAGACCCATTGAGGTTTATACCCCATAAACCTCAACAAAACAGAATTCAATCCTTAAATGACATCACGATGTAATCATGACGTCACTGTATGTATCCGTCATGTCATTGATGGTCATTGATTGTGATGGTCTGAATTGACCTTAGCTGGTAATTTTTAGGACGCTAAACGCGTAAACTAATTAACTTTATGTAATTGTAATAATGACATCCCCAACAGGAAATATATATAAAAAGTTCTGGCTTCTCTGTTGAGGTGACATCAGACAGGCAGTCAGTATCCCGTAAAAACGTGCGATGTAAAGCATGAACATCCAATGTAGCTATGTAACCAGAACAACATATGGTTAGGGAAGAAAACACTTTCACGTAAAATATATTAATCATATTTTCATGAAACCTATCAGAACCATGAAGTCAGTCACGGAAGCTCTGTAGAAGGGTAAGACTTACA
>NW_018407563.1:0-519 GCF_002113885.1 Mizuhopecten yessoensis
AGTACCGTCATGTATTTGTGTTTCCACTAAAGTATACTACTAAGTTCCGTCATGTGTTTGTGTTTCCCCTAAATTGTACTACTAAGTACAGTCATGTCTTTTTGTTTCCCCTAAATTGTACTACTGAGTACTGTCATGTCTTTGTGTTTCCCCTCAAGTATACTACTAAGTACCGTCATGGATTTGTGTTTCCACTAAAGTATACTACTGAGTACCGTCATGTATTTGTGTTTCCACTAAAGTATACTACTGAGTACCGTCATGTATTTGTGTTTCCACTAAAGTATACTACTAAGTACCGTCATGTTTTTGTGTTTCCACTAAAGTATACTACTAAGTACCGTCATGTGTTTGTGTTTCCCTTAAAGTATACTACTAAGTACTGTCATTTGTTTGTGTTTCCATAAGAATATACTACTAAGTACTGTCATTTGTTTGTGTTTCCTTTAGAATATACTACTAAGTACTGTCATATCTTTGTGTTTCCCCTAAATTATACTACTAAGTACCGTCATGTCT
>NW_018407563.1:6336-6722 GCF_002113885.1 Mizuhopecten yessoensis
TCCCTAAAGTATACTACTAAGTACCTTCTTTTGTTTGTGTTTTCCCTAAAGTATACTACTAAGTACTGTCATTTGTTTGTGTTTCCCTTAAAATATACTACTAAGTTCTATCATGCCTGTGTGTTTCTCCTAAATTGTACTACTAAGTACTTTCATGTCTTTGTGTTTCCACTAAATTGTACTACTTAGTTCCGTGATGTTTTTGTGTTTCCCTAAATTGTGCTACTAAGTACCGTCATGTCTTTGTGATTCCCCTAAATTGTACTACTAAGTACCGTCATGTCTTTGTGTTTCCCCTAAATTGTACTACGAAGTACCGTCATGTCTTTGTGTTTCCCCATAATTGTACTACTAAGTACCATCATGTCTTTTTGTTTCCCCTAAAT
>NW_018407563.1:10228-18950 GCF_002113885.1 Mizuhopecten yessoensis
TAAAGTATACTACTAAGTACCGTCACATCTTTGTGTTTACCCTAAAGTATACTACTAAGTACCGTCATGTGTTTTCTCTTAAGTATGCTACATGATACTGTCCTCTTGTATTTCTTCTGTTCTGCTCAAACAAACTGTGTTAGGCCTCTTGATTACATTTTTAGCGAATGTTTTGGATTAGTCAAACAGACCGCTAACCAATAGCGGTCCTATCCCATTGTCTAGTAATACATGGGTCAGAATTTCTGACACACTCGATGAGAACAAAACCGGAAAGGTTACATTTGTATGCAAATGTTCTCTTATTATAATCGTAGACGAAAACTTTCTGTTATGAACTTTTGATGTTATTTGAGTTCGTTTATGTAATGATATTTAAATATATGTATATGTACATTCAAGCAGATTTGTGTTTCGTTTTCAAACGATTTAACCTCCTTTTCATTTACATATGTATCTCGCTTTTAATTTGATTCAAACTTTCAAAAATAAGTTTAGACAAATTCAATATATAAGGAAGTGTCAAATGTTTGTTCAACACATCGATCCCATACATTACGTGGATTATATTACTATCTTCTTTTTTGTTAAAAATATCGAGTGATTAGTGCATGAGCAATCTGTTGATAAGGAAGTACTTAAATATGTTTCGAAGAAACTGTGTTTTCCAATTGATTCCTAATCAATATTTAGATTAGAGACATAAGTTCTGTACTTGCTTTATATATCATATATATATATCATATTTGACACTTTGTAGTATCTGGTCGTATACATTTTCGTGTTGTGTAAACACTAGTGCGTACTTCTATAAACATATAACCCCCTAGTCACCCGTATGTTGTGCAATCAAAACACTTCCGCGTCTGCGCAAGAGGTTTACTGGATCTATGATAAATATCTTTCAACTTTTGTGTTCTATTTCATGTTCATATCATTGTAGATTTCAAAATTCCTTTTGTGGCAGGTGCTGCAATCTTATTTCAGTGAACAGCTGTCACAGTTATCAGCAGACTCGGATACACGCCAATGCATTACGTACCATAACACTGCTCTGAAAAACGCTTTGCATTATATTCTGGAGATTCACCAAAACCAATCGATACATTTGGAGCTAGCAGTTCCTAGAATATAAATAATGATCCTTCCAATACCTAATGAATTCATTATGTAATCAGCTAAGGGCATGCAAGTACTTTTATATACAACACGAGAAAACATCACCAATGTTGCCCTCTCCTAACCCTAACCCGCAAAGAGAGATATTTATCATAACAAAACGTTATCATTATTGTTATTATTTTGTTTATTTTTTGTTTTGCACATGTTAAGCTCTCCTTCTAAATGGACACTATAACTAATTTTATCTCCAATTTCATCTCCAATTTTGCCCTACCCTAACCCTAACCCTAATCCCAACCTTCGCTCTCTGCACCCCTGGAATATGTCATAGCAAAATTAAAGGGACAAAGATATCTATTAGATTGGTCTCAGGTAAAAAAAAACCTGGCCAATCGCTAGGCTGATACCTGTCATTTGAATATTACAAAGGAGCGACACCCGACTTCAAAGCTAGTCAATTTTTACTGTTACGCAACCGCTAGATTCGTTTGTTGTACATCGAAGTATCAAACTAGTCTTCTCGTCTCATCCACAAGGCGGTACACACTGAGCCTTCAATTTTGCTATGACATATTCCAGGGGTGCAGAGAGTGAAGTAAGTGTAACCCATGGAGTATCGAGGATGCCCTAACCCGCAAAGAGAGATATTCATCATGACCAAAACGCTATCAATATTGTTATTATTTTGTTTACAATTTTTGCATGCGGTAAGCTTTCTTTATGGATAAGCCTTATAACTTCGAATTTTATCTCATGGTCATGCTTTTTATGTTTTTATTCGTGTGAATTTTCCATTTAGAAGAATTAGTTACTGATAAGTGTAAAATTAGAATTGAATGAATCAGTTGTAAATATAGCGTTGTTTATACATGACTGTATGGAAATACCGCCATTGAGCAATCCCATTGTGAACGCCTAGTCATCTGCTAAAAGTACAATTTTAACAACGTCACCCCTATCCTTGTTTAGATTTGTAAGTTTTACGTAAACAGTGTATTTAACGTTGCTTTCGGCAAAGTATTTGTTATTGGTGAACTCATCCAAATGTAATCCATTCCAGTTCCGTCTCTAATGTAGCAGATGAGTCGCTACTTACAAGGGCGAGGGTACAAGTGACCAGTCGATCACTTGACCGATGAATCACGTGGTCAAACTTCATTGACTCGGTCTCAGTATCAACTGGATCTCAAAAGGTCGATTATTTCGGTCCAGTGGCGTTGTCCGGTTTTATTTAATGTTTCTAGTTTTCTTTTCTCTCTCCTCCACCTCCCTACAGATAGTTTAAATATAAATGTTATTTTCCCGTTTGTACTCTCCTCTCAGTCCCTGTTGTATGTGGTATATTTAATCCATGTTGGGGGTTTGAAAACTTTTGCAATACACTCTGCAAAATAATGCTTATATCGTGCCGTAGGTTTTGCCTTTATTCAAACCGTTCTCTCAGTACACTCATTTAAACTATTAGTGTTTCGTATTTACCCAAAATGAGAAGTCAATCGAGTCTAATATCTGGTTATATGTATTTACCGGGACATGCTGATGGAGAGGAATCTAACCGCTAACTATATATAAGCTGTCTAGTATAATGAAAAAAAATGTATGAAAAAAAAGTTTCATATGACTGGTTCATCAAACATACAAAAAATCTATTAATTTTTAATCAATAACCAGAGAATATGCCTTATAATTTCTGAATAAGTAGGATTTTTTGGATTTTTTTCCCAAATGTCAATTTTATTTCCCCATCAAATGTATTAAAAGGCTGTCGGGGTTGGGGAGCCCTGAAGTCAATTTCTTTTCAGTTCAATATTCTCATGCAAGAGGGCTCTCATTCTTCCATGTGCTATATAAAAAATGATACAGGTGTTCTTTCATTCTTTCATTCTGTAAATGCTTAATTTAGTATATTTAATTAAAAAAGTTTGAAAGAAGAGTAGGTACAGTGATACATGTGTTATAACATTATATACTGAGAACACAAGACCGTCTAATATAATCCTATAATGAATTATCTATCCTATTTGTACATGTACTGTTATGCTGTTTATTGAGTACGAATTATCATTTATTGTGTTAAGTGAATATTTGAATAAAGATTTGCAATAATTTCAAGGAAAACATTTTTTAATTGTTGATCAATAATAAACAAACAACATTTATTTTCAATATTTTGCTGTCACTATCCGTAGAGATACTTAAAGTGACGTTCTGCGGATTGCATTTAAATGCTTTTTTTTTTTTATAAAACTTTGGGATTGAAGAAGAATTTATATGTAAACATAGACAATGAACTATTACAAACACGACAGGTAAAGAGGGCGTAATAATTCTGCATCCTCATGCTCGAAATTGTCTCCATTTATCATTAAATATCGCGTATGTAACACACTACNTGGAAGGGACCAAAATTGATCTGCTGTCGCCACTGTAATACTTGGGATATTTTTCGTTACCTGTCTTTGCCGTCTGCCAACTACGCACCCGTCCTCATATGACCTTGGCTGTTGAGAGGACGTCCCCCCCCCTTCAAATACAAAATCCAAACAGACATTTCGTTACAAAATACCGGACATAATTTTCTCCTGTTGTAATAGAATTGCAGGGTTAAGTTTGTCTAGTGCAATAAGGTCATCGACCATGCAGTTCTACCGATATCAAAGATTTTGCAATATCGGTTTCAGTGAATGATTATATTATTACAATACAACAAATTCAATATAATTTATTTTTAAAGGAATCACATGTCAGCTTTGTATAAAATACATATTAGTATACATATTAGCTATAATGTGAACTAGTTCATCGATTCTAAAGGCTTGTTTTTAAATATTAAAAGTGATGACGACATAAAAATTGGAATAAAAAAAAAAAAAAAATTGCGTGCAGGAATGATAAAGATAAGCATACTTATATTAGAAAACACGTTTCTAATACAGAAAGGCAGTTGAAACAGTTCAGCGAATGCGATATGATGCCAGTAGATCGAAATAAATAGTAGACAATTCTTTATTCCGGTGTTGTTGTCAACTCGACAAGTGTAAACAAACCATACAGTTAATAAACTGTACATATTAGAGTTATGTAAATCAACAAAGGTCTTACACCTTATTGAATCATTTATGACTCAAGTAATATATGGGTACTGGGAATCGATCAAAGATCTAGGCTCATTTTAAGGAGAATTTGTAATAAAATATACAGGTAAGTTACTGGCGATATATCTTAAAGGAAACTGTCGTAAACTTCAACAATGTTTTCCAACGAAACGAACGTGGGAGAAACAAAATGTAAATACACATATACACTGAGTAAAATATTGAGAAGACGTGCAAATTTAATTTCTTTAATCCACTTAATGTGGATTCAATATAAGTGGAAAAAGCTATTAATAATAACAATATATTCTAAAAGTTATTTTAATTATCATCATTATGCAGTTACCATGTGTGTCGTCTCATGATCAACTAAATCGTACAGTTACCATGTTTTGACCATTTGAAACCTCTGATATTATAAAATCTAACATAATAATAGTCGTATATCTTAAACATTGCTATTTGTGACAGACTTTTATGACTGTCTGTACTATGAGGAAAAATATAATAGTATACGGTGTACATGAACATTTCGATCAAGATAATTGAGTCCGAGCTATACTTTTTCCGGAAGTACGTCACGAAAATGGACGCTGATGACGATGTGTCGAGCCACCTTTAGTACGGATTATTATTCATAGAGTTAAATAAATATTTGACTAAAGATTTGCAATAATTTCAAGGATTTTTTTTTTTAAATTGTTGATCAATAATAAACAAACAACATTTTTTTTCAATATTTTGCCGTCACTATCCGTAGATATATTTAAAGTGACGGTAAGCGTTCTTCTGAGAATTGCATTTAAATGCTTTATTTATAAAACGTTGGATTGAAGAAGAATTTATATGTAAACATAGTCAATGAACTGAGAAAACGACAGTTACAGAGGGCGTAGAAGTTTAAAAAAACACCACGAATATTTCTGCATCATCGTGCTCGAAATTGTCTCCATTTATCATTAATATCGCCTATGTCACACACTACAATACTTTCTGAGTTCTCTTCACAACAATCGAATGGATTGATATTGAGAGGGAAAAAAACAAATACAGTTATAACAAATATTTTACAAGCTCATTACTATCTTATCCATTAAGTGGCTGATATTCATACTGTAGCTAAAATTCAATCTAATAATCTATGCACGTTGACAAGTATATGAATGCGACTTTCCCACTTAAATGTAACCTTTGTGTAGCCAACATGTCTTTTTTTCATGCAGACGAACTTAAGATTGTCTTCGACCATGTTAACATGTTTGATAAAAACATGTGTATAAAAACGATGTTTAACTATGTTTATATATAACCTTATCCACAACCTTCACCTTGGCCTAAAAACACTTGTAGCAACATGAATTATGATTGACACTATGTTATTAAAAAATCCTCATGTGCAGGTTTTTGGTTTTGAAAATATTGCATTTTTTTCTGAATTGTCCTTTATGTCAGGAATAGTTATCATTATCATTATTGGAATCTTAACGGTCCATCCACACAAAAGAGGTCATTAGGGTCAATAAAAAGGAGATAAAACATGTTTAGATAATATCCTTAGTCGAACGTAAAGGTAAAAGATAAACGCCAACTTGGAAAAGTACGAGTGGCTATGGTTAGTTATATCTTTTTGAACAGACCAAAAGTTTTTAGGTAGGTTAGAATTGTAGAGATATTTACTGTTTGGAGAAGAGATGTCAGGTATGTTTAATTATGAATATTTGTCATGAACTGAAAACATCATCTTGTTCATTTTAATAATTATAATAAACTCAACCACCCTTGATAAACATACTTTCCTACGAGGCTGTCCTTTCTGTGATGGGAATATACACAGGCTGATTCTAAGTGATATTTTTTTATATTTTAGAAACTATCTTTGCTTAACATGCTATATTATATGTAAAAGGAAAGTCACGTCACATCTTGTTACAAAATAAATTAATCAACTTTACTTATATTATCTATATTTTAAAATGTATCGACAATAAGTCTGCATGATACTTGCACCACCTTAAGTTAGAAACGCTCGTATTAATGTGACTTTTAATTGACACTATTTTATGAATGTTGTTTCTAATTTGAGCATGTATATTGTTGATTTTGTACAGCTTTCCAATGTTGTCCTTATTCGTTTGAAATATTTATCTTTAATAGTGTGCTTCAGTTGTTAAGTCTGCCTCAAATGTGACATGTGCATTGTACTTGCACGTGGACTTTTGGCCTAGTGCCTTGACTGTATGACCAATATCAATGTGTGTATGCCTGTTTATTCAGTGCACTCATGCGGAGTGTAGTGTGAAGTGTTGTACTATTTATATGTTATGTATGGTAGTTATCTCCTCTTTTTTTTCGATACTTTTTTTTTAACTTTACCGAATTTCGATATTAATTAACTTCATTATTAAATAAACTTTAACATTTTGAGCACCATTGGAGAGAATGTGTATAGGCCTTCCAGTGATTCAATCTCTATGACTGGTTAATTTATGCCAAACAAATTCGTTGAAATGGAACAAACTTATCGGTGTGAAGTATGACGTGAACGTGGTGAAAGGTGACGAGTGATCGCCTGACCTTGTCTGGACATCACAGAGACTATATGGTCCGATCACCCGTTCCAATCCACTGATTTTTATGGACCGCTTTGTAGATGACGCCAGTGATATAATGATTGGCAAAATTAGGGTTAAATCGTGTTCTAAAGGGTCCGGCTTGGGTGAGATAATTATATCAGATACTTTACGATAACGAATAGATGACCATTTCGACAAATAAACATGGCATGATGAACATTTTCCGTACATTGGTTTATCAAAGTTCAATTGACAGGATGTCGATGTTTGATCCAGAAGGGGAGTGGTATGCCGTTAAGAACAAACCTTGACGTCATGCTTATTAACATCTGCATTCCATTCAAAAGAATGTTTGAATTAAACAAGCCTTATAGAGATCATTATAGCACAGATATATAGGTGGAAAGAAATGTTACAATGAGTTATGTTGTGTATATAAACCGGAGTACCCGGTTATGTGGTCGGGCAGGTGACCCCATACCTTTTCACGTGTGTGTGTGTAAAGGTGTTCTGCGAAAAAGAACCAGGTGTAGCAATTAAACTGGCATTGTTAAGCAAAATAGTTTTCATTCGATATCCAAGAATGTGACCCTAATGTGCAAAAACACAAAATAATGTATGATTACACCTCAACTTGTTTTACTTATATCAGACTATTCCTAGAAAATTATGTAGCTAAACAGAGATACCACCAATCAGCTTACACGTAGGTAGTGCTGAATATACAGCCACCGTCACCTCTTGCGTGACGTTAGTTCTACTACAAACCGATATCAAAGTATTGTGAGGGATGTAGTAAGTTTCTAACTCTCCGAAATAAGGCGTATGTCCTTAGCAGTGTCCCGTCACCACGTCTTGCTGCGGGAAAAAGGATACATGCTATAGCTTCCAAAGTCATACTATACATATATACTATTATATTTTCCTCATAGTACAGACAGTCATAAAAGTCTGTCACAAATAGCAATGTTTAAGATATACGACTATTATTATGTTAGATTTTATAATATCAGAGGGTTCAAATGGTCAAAACATGGTAACTGTACGATTTAGTTGATCATGAGACGACTCACATGGTTACTGCATAATGATGATAACAACATTTAGAATATATTGTTATTATTAATAGCTATTTCCACTTATATTGAATCCACATTAAGTGGATTAAAGAAATTAAATTTGCACGTCTTCTCAATATTTTACTCAGTGTATATGTGTTAACATTTTGTTTCTCCCACGTTCGTTTCGTTGGAAAACTTTGTTGAAGTTTACGAAAGTTTCCTTTAAGATATTTTCGCCAGTAACTTACCTGTATATTTTATTACAAATTCTCCTTAAAATGAGCGTAGAACTTTGATCGATTCCCAGTACCCATATATTACTTGAGTTATAAATGATTCAATAAGGTGTAAGACCTTTGTTGATTTACATAACTCTTATATGTACAGTTTATTAACTGTATGGTTTGTTTACTCTTGTCGAGTTGACAACGACACCGGAATAAATAATTGTCTACTATTTATTTCGATCTACTGGCATCATTTCGCATTCGCTGAACTGTTTCAATTGCCTTTCTGTATTAGAAACGTGTTTTCTAATATGTGTATGCTTATCTTTATCATTCCTGGACGCAAAAAAAGTTTTTGTTTTTATTCCAATTTTTATGTCTACATCACTTTTAATATTTATCAACAATCCTTTAGAATCGATGAACTAGTTTACATTATAGCTAATATGTATACTGTAAACCTATACTATACCTATACTGTATCCGATATTGCAAAATCTTTGATATCGGTAGAACTGCATGGTCGATGACCTTATTGCACTAGACAAACTTAACCCAGTAATTCTATTACAACAGGAGAAAATTATATCTAGTATTTTGTAACGAAATGTCTGTTTGGGTTTAATATTTGAGGTGGGGTGGGG
>NW_018407563.1:19176-27027 GCF_002113885.1 Mizuhopecten yessoensis
TTTACATTTGAAAATGTTTGTCCGGGGCATATCTTCTATACTATTTCAACCTTTGATGAACAAGGACAGCTGGGGATGGCGGAGTGAAGTAGGTCACTATAACCTCACTGTGACCTATGCTTCCTGACATAAGAGATATTTAAAGTGACGGTAAGCGTTCTGAGAATTGCATTTGAGTGCTTTATTTATAACAATTTGGATTGAAGAAGAATTTATAATACATAATCAATGAACTGTAAAAAAACGACAAATAAAGAGTATTTCTGCTTCATCGTGATTCAAATTGTCTCCATTTATCATTGAATATCGCGTATGTAACACACTACAATACTGTCTGAATTCTCTTCACAACAATCGAATGGATTGATATTGAGAGGAAAAAACCCCAAATATGTTACAAGCTCATTAATATCTTATTCATTAAGTGGCTGATATTCATACTGTAGCTTAAGTCCAATCTATGCACGTTGACAAGTATATGAATGCAACTTTCCCACTTTAATGTAAACTTTGGGAAGCCAACACTTTTTTTTTTCATGCAGACGAACTTAAGGTTGTCTTCGACCATGTTAACATGTTTGATATAAACTTGTGTATACAAACGATGTTTGACTATGTTGATATATAGCCTTATCCATAACCTTCACCTTGGCCTAGATACACTTGTAGCAATATGAATTATGATTGACACTATGTTATTAAACAATCCTCATGAAAATATTACTCATTTTTTCTGAATTGTTCTTGATGTCATAAATAGTTATCATTATCATTATTGGAATCTTAACGGTCCATCCACACAAAAGAGGTCATTAGGGTCAATAAAAAGGAGATAAAACATGTTTAGATAATATCCCTAGTCGAACGTAAAGGTAAAAGATAAACGCCAACTTGGAAAAGTATGAGTGGCTATGGTTAGTTATATTTTTTTGAACAGACCAAGAGTTTTTAGGTAGGTTAGAATTATAGAGATATTTACTGTTTGGAGAAGAGATTTCAGGTCTGTTTTATTATAAATATTTGTCATGAACAGAAAACATAATCTTGTTCATTTCAATAATTATAATAAACTCAACCACCCTTGATAAACATACTTTCCTACGAGGCTGTACCTTTCTTTGATGGGAATATACACAGGCTGGTTCTAAGTGATATTTTTTTTTATATTTTGGAAACTAAATATGATATATCTATGCTTAACATGCTATATTATATGTAAAAGGAAAGTCATGTCACATCTTGTTACAAAATAAATTAATCAACTTTACATATATTCTCAACATTTTAAAATGTATCGACAATAAGTCCGCATGATACTTGAACCACCTTAAGTTAGAAAGGCTCGTATTAATATGACTTTTAATTGACACTATTTGATGAATGTTGTTTCTGATTTGAGCATGTATATTGTTGATTTTGTACAGCTTTCCACTGTTGCCTTTATTCGTTTGAAATAAAAATCTTTAATAGTGTGCTTCAGTTGTTTAGTCTGCCTTAAATGTGACATGTGCATTGTATTTGCACGTGGACTTTAGGGCAAGTGCCTTGACTGTATGACCAATATCAATGGGCGTATGCCTGTTTCTTCAGTGCACTCATGCGGAGTTTATTGTGAAGTGTTGTACTATTTATTTGTTATGTATGGTAGTTATCTCCTCCGTTTATTATATTGTTTTTCGATACTACTTTTAACTTTACAGAATTTCGATATTAATCAACTTCATTAATAAATAAACTTTAACATTTTGAGCACCATTGGAGAGAATGTGTTTAGGCCTTCCAGTGATTCAATCTCTATGACTGGTAAATTCATGCAAAAAAATTTCGTTGAAATGGAATAAACAGGATGTCGATATTTGATCCAGAAGGGGAGTGGTTTGCCGTTGAGAATAAGCCTTGATGTCATTCTAATTAACCCCTGTATTTCATTCAAAAGAATGTTTGAATTAAACAAGTCATATAGACATCATTATAGCACAGATCTATAGGTGAAAAGAAAAGTTACTATGGGTTATGTGGTGTATATATATATGAACTTTACTTATTTTACAACAATAATGAAACAAGTTATTTCAATTGATATTAATCATTCTTGTTGGCCCTGATGCTTGCGCGCTTAGTGTCTAAATGTAGGAAGAAACTGGAGTATCCGGATATGTGGTCGGCCAGGTGGCCCCATACCTTTTCAAGTGGGTGTGTGTAAATACGTTCTGCGAAAAAGAACCGGGTATGGCAATTAAACTGGCGTTGTTATGCAAAATAGTTTTCATTCGATCTGTGTTCGGAACCCGGATTCTTAGAGACATTCCAAGAATATGACCCTAATGTGCAAAAACACAAAATAATGTTTTATGATTACACCTCAACTTGTTTTACTTCATACGGAAGTGATATGAAATCGATTTATCCTTAAAATTCCTTAACAGGATTAATAGCTAGAAAAAGAGTGTACATGTTTTATTTCAGACTATTGCTAGAAAATTATGTAGCTAAACAGAGATTCCACCAATCAGCTTGCACGTNACGTGGACTTTAGGGCAAGTGCCTTGACTGTATGACCAATATCAATGGGCGTATGCCTGTTTCTTCAGTGCACTCATGCGGAGTTTATTGTGAAGTGTTGTACTATTTATTTGTTATGTATGGTAGTTATCTCCTCCGTTTATTATATTGTTTTTCGATACTACTTTTAACTTTACAGAATTTCGATATTAATCAACTTCATTAATAAATAAACTTTAACATTTTGAGCACCATTGGAGAGAATGTGTTTAGGCCTTCCAGTGATTCAATCTCTATGACTGGTAAATTCATGCAAAAAAATTTCGTTGAAATGGAATAAACAGGATGTCGATATTTGATCCAGAAGGGGAGTGGTTTGCCGTTGAGAATAAGCCTTGATGTCATTCTAATTAACCCCTGTATTTCATTCAAAAGAATGTTTGAATTAAACAAGTCATATAGACATCATTATAGCACAGATCTATAGGTGAAAAGAAAAGTTACTATGGGTTATGTGGTGTATATATATATGAACTTTACTTATTTTACAACAATAATGAAACAAGTTATTTCAATTGATATTAATCATTCTTGTTGGCCCTGATGCTTGCGCGCTTAGTGTCTAAATGTAGGAAGAAACTGGAGTATCCGGATATGTGGTCGGCCAGGTGGCCCCATACCTTTTCAAGTGTGTGTGTGTAAATACGTTCTGCGAAAATGAACCGGGTATGGCAATTAAACTGGCGTTGTTATGCAAAATAGTTTTCATTCGATCTGTGTTCGGAACCCGGATTCTTAGAGACATTCCAAGAATATGACCCTAATGTGCAAAAACACAAAATAATGTTTTATGATTACACCTCAACTTGTTTTACTTCATACGGAAGTGATATGAAATCGATTTATCCTTAAAATTCCTTAACAGGATTAATAGCTAGAAAAAGAGTGTACATGTTTTATTTCAGACTATTGCTAGAAAATTATGTAGCTAAACAGAGATTCCACCAATCAGCTTGCACGTAGGTAGTGCTAAATATACAGGGACCGTCACCTCTTACGTATCGTTAGTTCTACTACTTAGTTTGTCATAATTTTCAAATGTTTTGTTTTTAATTTAATCTGTTAACACACAAACCGATATCAAAGTATTGTGAGGGATGTAGCAAGTTTCTAACTAATCGAAATAAGGCGTATGCCCTGAGCAGTGTCCCGTCACCACGTCTTGCTGCGGGAAAAAGGATACATGCTATAGCTTCCAAAGTCATACTATAAATATATACTATTATATTTTCCTCATAGTACAGACAGTCATAAAAGTCTGTCACAAATAGCAATGTTTAAGATATACGACTATTATTATGTTAGATTTTATAATATCAGAGGTTTCAAATGGTCAAAACATGGTAACTGTACGATTTAGTTGATCATGAGACGACACCCATGGTTACTGCATAATGCTGATAATTAAAACAACTTTTAGAATATATTGTTATTATTAATAGCTATTTCCACTTATATTGAATCCACATTAAGTGGATTAAAGAAATTAAATTTGCACGTCTTCTCAATATTTTACTCAGTGTATATGTGTATTTACATTTTGTTTCTCCCACGTTCGTTTCGTTGGAAAACTTTGTTGAAGTTTACGAAAGTTTCCTTTAAGATATTTTTGCCAGTAACTTACCTGTATATTTTATTACAAATTCTCCTTAAAATGAGCGTAGAACTTTGATAGATTCCCAGTACCCATATATGACTTGAGTCATAAATGATTCAATAAGGTGTAAGACCTTTGTTGATTTACTCTAATATGTACAGTTTATTAACTGTATGGTTTGTTTACACTTGTCGAGTTGACAACAACACCGGAATAAATAATTGTCTAGCATTTATTTCGATCTACTGGCATCATTTCGCATTCGCTGAACTGTTTCAACTGCCTTTCGGTATTAGAAACGTGTTAACTTATATATGTATGCTTATCTATATCATTCCTGGACGCAAAAAAGTTGTTGTTGTTGCAGATGGGGACATCCTCTCAACAGCCAAGGTCATATGAGGACGGGTGCGTAGTTGGCAGACGGCAAAGAAGATAACGAAACGAAAAAGGTTCCAAGTATTACAGTGGCGACAGCAGATCAATGTTGGTCCCTTCGTAGAGGCACAGAAGAAAAGGGAGGGGGGGGGGGGCGCTCAAGGTTTCTTATGAAACAAAATATTTGTCCGGGGCATATCTTATATACTGTTTTACCTGGGGTAACCAGATTTGGTGTACAAGGACAGCTAGGGATGACGGAGTGAAGTAGGTCACTATAACCTCACTGTGACCTATGCTTCCTGTCATAAGTGTACTGTTTGTTAAATATAGCAACTCTTACCGGTGAGGGACTATGGATTGCATTGCAATACTTTGCCTTGTTAACTAATATTTTCTTTACACAGTAGATCCTATTTCTGTTATTTTGTCTTGAGAAATTTTGGTGCTAAAAGGGATCAGGAGATATTTTAACAAAAGTGTTGAAATAATAGTAAATTTGTAACAACAAAAAGACATACATGAAATATCTATGTCGAACGAAGTGAAGTAAGTAAGAAATGACGTCACACGCATGTAAAAAACTGTTCACAGAAATGTTTCCCGTATTATATGTCCACGACTCCTTAAGGTATAGCTCCTCTGGTGCCACTTAGGGCATGACAGATAACGCGTTGATAACAATACGATGATGTAATAGAATTAATAAACTTTTATAACACAATCAGCTTTCGACAGGATAGGAAGTCTTGTGCTGATCAAGAAAAAACATCAAACAAAGTTAATGGCGTTGAGTGACACAAGAAAACACCGTACTGTCAACAAATTTCTGAATTCAAACTCCAAACCGATAAAACTGAGACCAAATATGAACTAAGAATAGATCTACATAGAGACCATTGAAGACGTACCAACTGTGTATTATTATATCTCGAGATGACACTAATCTGTCTAGCCGGTAAAGAAATAGTATATAAGTCCGAGTCACTAAAGAAGTATCCCATAGTGTCAGAAGATTTAAAGTATTACAGTAGAGTCTCTGAGATCAAAGCAGGGCGTCTCAGGAAGTCAGAGAACAGTGCGTTTATTATGGCAATATGTACTTGCCAGCATAATAACAATGAAGGAGAAAAATAAAATACCAATGTCACTTTCATTGAATCTTTTTGCAGCAAAATTTCGATATAATTATACTAATATCTAGGTCAGGCTAGAGTGACGGGACGATTTTTCTGCGAAAAGACAATTTAATAAAAATTACCCATTGATTGCATTTTACAGGCCCCCTGTAACAACCGGGGAATCAGGAAGTCAAGGAAGAGGTTTTATTGATTAAAAAAAAATCTTATTTACCTTGAAAACTTCTTTCACTGATAAGATGTTTCGTACTTTATCAAACGCCCAATAATAACAAAATTCCAGTGTAGGTAAAACTGACAAGTAAATATCCCTCTCACTATTTAAACGCGGCTTAGGGTTCACCAATCCTTGTAATTAGGCCCTTAACTTGATGATCAGGAAAAAAGGAAAGCATGTCATATATCAGCAGTTTCATTAGAATGTACAGTTAAAACAAAGGCACTCAGCAATATATACTAAAGAACGACTGCTTGTTATAACTGCTAATCCAACATGGCGGTCCCGTTAAACAATTGTTTGAACTAGCGGTGTGCGGTTTATGAACTTGTAAGCCAAACAAATCAAGACCGTGTGACCTTGCTCTTGACTTGTACTTTGATTAATAATTTGATGTTTTAATAAAAAAATGACTGATCTGTTAAAAGTTCATGATGAAATTGTTAGATATATGGTAATTCTTGCTACAATTAATTTTTGGTATGTATATTTCAATTTCTTAGTATGTTCTTGAAATAAGGTAAATCACTACTCGCTCAATAGTTCCCCCATTTCACTTTCGTAGGGAGCTCCCTGTTTGACCTGGAGTAGCCACAGTACATAGAGAACAAAGTTTACCGAAGGTGGA
The DNA here is from genome assembly GCF_002113885.1 of Mizuhopecten yessoensis. Lineage (NCBI taxonomy): Eukaryota > Metazoa > Mollusca > Bivalvia > Pectinida > Pectinidae > Mizuhopecten > Mizuhopecten yessoensis. Next base: position 25,698 of record NW_018407563.1, read on the forward strand.
AACAGATAAAAGGGAAAGACAACCCCAATTGAAGTAGAAAGACAACCCTACCTGGAGTAGCCACAGTACATAGAGAACAAAGTTTACCGAATGTGGAAACAGTTAAAGGAGAAAGACAACCCCACCTGGAGTAGCCACAGTATATAGAGAACAAAGTTTACCGAAGATAGAAACAGGTAGAGGGGAAAGACAACCCCACCTGAGGTAGCCACAGTACATAGAGAACAAAGTTTACCGAAGGTGGAAACAGTTAAAGGAGAAAGATAACCCCACCTGGAGTAGCCACAGTATATAGAGAACAAAGTTTACCGAAGGTGGAAACAGGTAAAGGAGAAAGACGACCCCACCTGTAGTAGCCACAGTTCATGAAGGGGAAATTTGACCTGATCATAAAAAGGAGAGGTGACTGGAAATAGCATCCTAACATAGTAACAAATTATTGGGCTGATTATTTTACTGTAACTCGAATTCAGGTCATAGTTGAAATGTAATTGATTTCTCTTGAATATGTTACTAATGCGAGAGAATGGTTTAAGGCAACAGTTTCAAAATGAGACATCAAACTTAATTGTGATAGCGTGCTAATTGTAGTCACATATTACAAACACGACAACTAACGCGGATTCAGAAAGTCCTGATAAGATCATTCATGTTATTTACAGAAAATTCTTACCTATCTAGAAAGTTACTTTAGTTCTATGTCGATAGGACGCTGATGCTTTAGGGGAAACACAAAGACATGACGGTACTTAGTAGTATACTTTAGAGGAAACACAAAGACATGATAGTACTTAGTAGTATACTTTAGGGGAACACAAAGACATGAAAGTACTTAGTAGTATACTTTAGTGGAAACACAAAGACATGATAGTACTTAGTAGTATACTTTAGGGGAAACACAAAGGCATGACAGTACTTAGTAGTACAATTTAGGGGAAACAAAAATAAATGACGGTACTTAGTAGTACAATTTAGGGGAAACACAAAGACATGAGAGTACTTAGTAGTATACTTTAGGGGAAACACAAAGACATGACGGTACTTAGTAGTATACTTTAGAGGAAACACAAAGACATGACGGTACTTAGTAGTATACTTTAGAGGAAACACAAAGACATGACGGTACTTAGTAGTATACTTTAGAGGAAACACAAAGACATGACGTTACTTAGGAGTATACTTTAGAGGAAACACAAAGACATGATAGTACTTAGTAGTATACTTTAGGGGAAACACAAAGGCATGACAGTACTTAGTAGTACAATTTAGGGGAAACAAAAATACATGACGGTACTTAGTAGTACAATTTAGGGGAAACACAAAGACATGA
>NW_018407563.1:27098-28005 GCF_002113885.1 Mizuhopecten yessoensis
GGAAACACAAAGACATGACGGTACTTAGTAGTATACTTTAGAGGAAACACAAAGACATGACGGTACTTAGTAGTATACTTTAGAGGAAACACAAAGATATGATAGTACTTAGTAGTATACTTTAGGGGAAACACAAAGACATGACGGTACTTAGTAGTATACTTTAGAGGAAACACAAAGACATGACGGTACTTAGTAGTATACTTTAGAGGAAACACAAAGACATGACGGTACTTAGTAGTATACTTTAGAGGAAACACAAAGACATGACGGTACTTAGGAGTATACTTTAGAGGACACACAAAGACATGACGGTACTTAGTAGTATACTTTAGAGGAAACACAAAAACATGACGGTACTTAGTAGTATACTTTAGAGGAAACACAAAGAACTGACGGTACTTAGTAGTATACTTTAGAGGAAACACAAAGACATGACGGGACTTAGTAGTATACTTTAGAGGAAACACAAAGGCATGACAGTACTTAGTAGTATACTTTAGAGGAAACACACAGACATGACGGTACTTAGTAGTATACTTTAGTGGAAACACAAAGACATGACGGTACTTAGTAGTATACTTTAGAGGAAACACATAGACATGACGGTACTTAGTAGTATACTTTAGCGGAAACACAAAGACATGACGGTACTTAGAAGTATACTTTAGGGGAAACACAAAGACATGACGGTACTTAGTAGTATACTTTAGGGGAAACACAAAGGCATGACAGTACTTAGTAGTATACTTTAGAGGAAACACAAAGACATGACTGTACTTAGTAGTATACTTTAGAGGAAACACAAAGACATGACGGTACTTAGTAGTATACTTTAGAGGAAACACAAAGGCATGACAGTACTTAGTAGTATACTTTAGAGGAAACACAAAGACATGACGGTACT
>NW_018407563.1:33007-77012 GCF_002113885.1 Mizuhopecten yessoensis
TACTAAGTAGTATACTTTAGGGGAAACACAAAGACATGACGGTACTAAGTAGTATACTTTAGGGGAAACACAAAAACATGACGATACTTAGTAGTATACTTTAGGGGAAACACAAAGACATGACGGTACTAAGTAGTATACTTTAGGGGAAACACAAAGACATGACGGTACTAAGTAGTATACTTTAGGGGAAACACAAAGACATGACGGTACTAAGTAGTATACTTTAGGGGAACACAAAGACATGACGGTACTCAGTAGTATACTTTAGGGGAAACACAAAAACATGACGGTACTTAGTAGTATACTTTAGGGGAAACACAAACACATAAAAGTACTAAGTAGTATAATTTAGCGAAAACACAATGAATTACGACAGATGTAATAATAATATTTAGCCTTTAGATCAACAAACACAATACAATACACTTTGTGAGTATGCAATACATTGTGGGTTTTTTTTAAAATATAAAACTTTACACAGAGAAGACAAGTGTTAACCATCGTTCTGTCCGGACCTGATGGTCTACATCATCCAATCTATTACCCGAAAATACCGCGACTAGTACATCCAATCATCGCCACTTCCTGGTTAAAAGCGGTCTCGATGTTTCAAGCTTCAACAGCCTGGTGCCCTCGGAACAATAGAAATGGCAAAAAGTCTATATATGATTACGAGAATAAAGACTATACATGGCGTGGGACAAGAACGAATAAGGGCGACACATGAAAGGATACGTGGCATGAATGGACTCATTTTGTTAAACATGTTTCAATGTTATGTAATACCTAAATTTTTCACTTTAGTGAAACAAAGGTAAATGTTGATTTTTTTAAATATTTTGGCACATGATTATTCAAATGCGACGAAAATATTCTGGTGTACACATACAAGGCACTGAATGGAACAGCTCCCCAGTACCTACAGGAGCCTTTTTTTCTTCACAATTTCATTCCAGTATATTTCGTTTTAAAATTTTGTTCCCGGTTAAATCCCTCAAATTCCCCTCTTTTCCTGAATATACATTCGCAGTTCAATTAAACATTGTTCCAATCTGAGACTTCTAAATTTAGTATCTGATATCATCTTAGTATCTTCTTGGTGCATGATACCAGGTACCACATTCTGTGTTGGAGTTCACAATTGTGTGATTAACGATCTGATGATGCTTGTACCATCACCAGTAACGATATATAAAAAGAGTTTCTACACTTTACAGCTCACCACAAAATTCACAATTACTAATGTATAGTGGAACGAGAGAATTCAGAATCCATGATTCCATAGAACCGATGAACACCTGTATTGTCTATTGTCTGTAACATAGAGAGGACGAACACCTGTATTGTCTATTGTCTGTAACATAAAGAGGACGCGCACCTGTATCTACTGTCTGTTACATAGGGAGGGCGATAATAATATGACCTATAACCCGGTATCGGGCAGTAGATCCGGAAGCATATATCTACCGATTTTAAAAAAATTGGGAGGACGAACAACGTGGTGTTTCCGGAACGACTAGATGGGAGTAAAACATTATTTGAGAATATCTACGAGATATATTTATTCAGTAATTGCAGAAAAGTTAGTACGTAACACAATCACTGTGGGCACCAAATAGACTGCAAACTATTACACTGAGATTTTTCGTTTGAAAAAAACCCGCGTGTTTCTAGAGAGACATGTCTTTTCATTAAAAAACAATGGATGATATATAGCATACAATATCATGATGTGTTCACAAGTCCGTCTTTATTTTATCCTTTTATAAACGGCTTTGGATTAAGGTTAATTATATAATTTTCAACTGGTTTTCACATGAGCACTTCTAATAAAAGTAACCCCTCGTATTACTAAGATGCATCGAAAAATGGGCTGTTTTGCCTTCTGCTAGTTATCTTCGTGCATCATCAACAAACATCTTAACTACTGTCAATAGGGACTTGTAGACTTACCGGCATATAGTTGTATGAATCTGTATCAAAATGTAGCTGAGGATATTTCTTCAGTCTTACTTATTTTCCTATTCTCCATCTTGTCTATACACCTGTTCATCAGAACACTTATATTTGAGATTATTGGAAATATACAACAGAAGAAAATAAGAGCGAGAGAATTTATGAAGGGTATGTGAGAGATAATACATATTTGGCAAGTTGACACTATAACATGCGAAATATAAACGTTGCTGTTTTTTGCTATTTAGGAGGGCAATATTAATGATGATGGTGTGTTGTAATGCAATATCTGTGTGATGATGATGGCGATGATTGGTGAATGGGATTTCGGTGTCATTATGATGAGCATTGTGATAATGATTGGGATGGCGATGATGATGATGATGATGATGATGAACCATTTTAGGATACTGAACTCGCGTACTATGCCGTCTACTTTTAACGATGACCTGGCCAACTCACCTGATTTAACAGTGCTTCCAACAGTGATGAGGATGAGGAGGAGGATGGAGATGGCGATGATGATGTTATGATGGTAAACTGTTTTGTTTGTATGTATGCATATTGCACCAGAAAAGTTTTTGTCTCAATAAATCCTAGCCAAAACTGCGAGTGTTTTATTTTTCTCGTTGTGACAATACCGAGTTTGATGTTTAAATGCAATCCTAGATATATGTGGGCATTGCTAACTCGTTCTTCCCACGTGAAACGAAAAAGAAATAGTTCCGATGTGAATTAATCTTGATAATTCTTATCTTATTTTTTAGAATAATGACACATGAATTTTCAATGAAACAAACTATTTCAAAGAACGCATCTGATTATATAATATTAATTTCTAGACTATACATTCATATTTGCGAAATCAAATTAAAAAAAAATGTTTGGAATTTCATATACGCATTTCGTTTGGTTTGTTACGTTTCATCCGTATTATTATTTAAGGATTATTATTTAAACACAAAAAACGGAAGCGGTTTATGATGAGAGTACATTCCGTTTTTTTGTGTTATAGCTCGATAACATGAAAAATATATTCAAGTTAATCCTTATAATTTAATTTATTATACACAATCCCTGTGGAAATCCACTTTTATTGATGGACTCTTTTCTCTCAAAAAATATTGCGCTGCTGTATCAGCCAAACAAAAGCGACGTTACAAACGGCGACGTAATTTATTTTACGTTTTGGGCTGATAATATAAATTTTTAAGCCAATGAAAATGCTTGTTACAAGCAAGATTAAATTATTACTAAATAAGTATATTTGCACATTTTTCCAAATTAATCAAAACTTTAACAAAATTTTTATTCTTCCAAAATGTGGTTTTCTTACTGTGTTAGTTTTATAGTGTAATAAAATGACCCATGTCGTTAAGGATGATTATTTGAAAAACATAAAAAGGAACACATTTAAAAGTGGTTTTTTTTTAATTATTTGCAAATGAACAACAAATCCTTGATAATCGTCTCGGTAAAGTCAGGATCAACAGGTATTCCTTCACACATATATATCAATATCAATATGAATGAAATGAACAATTGGTACAAACATCATCAGTGAAATATACACCGCGTTCTCTACACTCTTCACTCTCAGCCTGATAGAGTTACCCGAAATGTCTGTTACACAAAAAAAGGAATCTGTAATACCGTTAATATATGTTGCATACATAAGTGTCATATTATTTCTACAGACGTTTTGAACATTTTATTTCGTATCGACATATATTGGGTTTGTGTGACTTTCACTAACATTTAGTTTGCCCCCTATGGTTTTCGCTGAATGCACCAGTGCGGGACTTTGTACAAATGCCTGGACATCGCTTTCCTGGTTGAGGTCAGACTCGTCAAAACCAGGGTTGTCAAGGCCGATTGAGGATGTACCGCTGTCACTTATGTTGTCCTGCGAGCTACATGTACATTTTTTACTTCGGGCTTTATTGAACATCTCCTCCACTATTGACTTCGGAGTCAGACCTATGCGGAAGAACCCGATCTTCCCCTCTTCCACTTTCCGGCAGTCGACAACAGTGGAAGCAGCATTTTCGGGCGATGGCCCGTCCGCAAGAATCCCGTCACACTAGAAGGTAAAAAAAAAAAAATGATTAAAATCCACTGATTCTCGAAATCGCTTCCATCGTGTACTGTTCAATGTATTAGGTGGGTTATTTCTATAACTTAAAGTAATAAGGTAATTCACGAATATGTACATGTTCAATGAAGGTACATAATAGACGACTCGATGACAAGGTATATTTAATGACCTACATGTTTTACCCCCAGTCTGGCTAGGACATGCAGATGATGGGTAGTATCCGCTTCTCCAGTGGGATTTGCTGACGTCACGGCTATTGGACCCGTCTGATCAATGAGGTGACACACGATAGTATTATCCGGAATTCGTATTGCTATACTGTCCGGTTTGCCTATTAGTCTCTCCGAATCTCCTAGTCCCAATAACTTGACCCACTCACCTGATATGAACAAAATAAAGATGTGTATGATTACAACAAGATGTCTATAACAACTGTAAAAGAGCGCCAAACATATTTATTACAGACAACGTAAATACTAATAGAAAAATCTAGGCCGCTTTCGTTCATCTCGATCCAAACGGTTGGACCAGAGATGTTCGTTTATGAAATATGGTCGGACCTAGTGATATGATACTGCGTTCAGGTGAGCTTCACAAAGCCTTGTACATTTGCATGTCCGCCTGGCTTTATACTCGAAAATGTTACATTTAAAATCAGACAAACCGGCCGTTGTTCCGCATAAAAAACAAGCCCCTGGTCTTTTACAAGAATACAGACATAATTAGAATTGATATACGTTTCAATAAAACTTGCTTGCATACCTTACTGATACCTTAGCACAAAATAGAGAGAAGGTCCGGTAAGAAAGAACAATTACTTACCTTTCTTGAGTACCAAACTGATATTTGAGGGCCACACTTCCTGCATGAAGTTCCAGCAGACATCCCCCAGCTCGGCGCGCGCCTTCTCTATCTGTTTTATGTTAGAGATCCACACCGACATAGGGCGATCCTCGGCGTCTTTCTTGGAGTTGTAAGCTCTCTATAACATAGCATGTATAACCGTTACAACAATATTTTAATAATTTTACAGTCTTTGCAGTCACACAATAAATACTGTAAGCTCCTGACAATAAAAACATTACCCTCATGTAATAAATATTGTGAGCTCTTCATAACAAAACATTTCCCTTATGTAAAAGGGGTTGTAAGCTCTTTATAACAAAACATTACCCTTATGTAAAAGGGGTTGTAAGCTTTTCATAACAAAACATTACCCTTATGTAAGTTCCACTGTAGCTTTTCATAACAAAACATTACCCTTATGTAAAAGATATTGTAAGCTCTTTATAACATAACATTACCCATACGTAAGGACCACTGTAAGCTCTTTATAACATAACATTACCCTTATGTAAGTTCCACTGTAATATCTTTATAACATAACATTACCCTTACGTAAGGACCACTGTAAGATCTTTATAATATAACATTACCCTTATGTAAGTTCCACTGTAAGATCTTTATAACATAACATTACCCTTACGTAAGGACCACTATAAGATCTTTATCACATAACATTACCCTTATGTAAGTTGCACTGTAAGATCTTTATAACATAACAATACCCTAACGTAAGGACCACTGTAAGCTCTGTACAACATAACATTACTCTTACGTAAGGATCACTGTAAGATCTATATAACATAACATTACCCTTACGTAAGGACCGCTGTAAGCTCTTTATAACAAAACATTACCCTTCCGTAAGGACCACTGTAAGATCTTTATAACATAACATTACCATTACGTAAGGACCACTGTAAGCTCTTTATAACAAAACATTACCCTTACGTAAGATCCACTATAAGCTCTTTATAACATAACATTTCCTTTACGTAAGGACCACTGTAAGCTCTGTACAACATAACATTACTCTTACGTAAGGATCACTGTAAGATCTATATAACATAACATTACCCTTACGTAAGGACCACTGTAAGCTCTTTATAACATAACATTACCCTTACGTAAGGACCACCGTAAGATCTTTATAACATAAAATTACCCTTACGTAAGGACCACTATAAGCTCTTTATAACATAACATTACCCTTACGTAAGGACCATTGTAAGCTCTTTATAACATAACATTACCCTTACGTAAGGACCACTATAAGATCTTTATCACATAACATTACCCTTACGTAAGGACCACTGTTAGCTCTTTATAACATAACAGTACCCTTACGTAAGGACCACTGTAATCTCTTTATAACATAACATTACCCTTACGTAAGGACCACTGTAAGCTCTTTATAACATAAAATTACCCTTACGTAAGGACCACTATAAGCTTTTTATAACATAACATTACCCTTACGTAAGGACCACTATAAGCTCTTTATAACATAACATTACCCTTACGTAAGGACCACTGTAAGCTCTTTATAACATAACATTACCCTTACGTAAGTTCCACTGTAAGCTCTTTATAACATATAGCATGTATCGCCCTCGCTACGTTAAATCGTAAGCTAAATATATAACATAATATATATCATAAGCTGTATAATAGACAGATGGTACACAAAAGTCCCTGTTTGGGATATTCTTTAAATTCAATTAAAACTGCTGCTTTTTATAGACAAACAGTTTTAAGGGAAGACTTCACTTTTTATTTCTTACATTTACGTTTGTTTCTAAAATATTCATTATCCCTTTTCTTGTTGACAATATTTCGTACCTTGAGTGTTACTTCAAATTTCAAACTAACAACGAAAAGGTTTTTAAACAGAATTTCAGTTTCACCCTACTTCCGATTGTATGGTCTGTTGTCCCTTAGGGTATGGTCAATCAACATCTAATAAAAAAATACCATCAATAATAGATGTGATGAGAAAGATATTTGATGATGTCATTGAATTTGTCCCCTAGCAAATGGTGAAGATTGAGCCACGCCTATATCGTAAGATATATACCTACTTTACAGATTTATAACTACCCTTGATCACCGATGTACACTTTTTAGTATTGAGGATCGCTGACATAATACCAATGTCCAACAGTCACCCTTATAATAAAAAGGACGAACATTCTCGAACCTTGGAAATTCCCTACGGGTTCCGTTATGAACAAGATGAAATAGCATAACCACATATGATATTGATTAAACTAGACTCGACTTAAGAAGCAGCATAAGCATTTTTTAAATTTAAAATCCAAATACTTTTCACAGGACACTTGAACATGTTTGTTCCGAACGCAATCGTTCAAATATGGTATGTGTTCTAAACGACCGGCAGCCAGTAAGATTGTAGGAAAAAACATGTACACTCTATAGTGATATAATGCATCGATGTTGTCCGCGGTGTTAAGTTCTTTTGTTTTATATAAACATCACAAGTAACGTCAATATGTGTTACGCCTACTGCTCGAGATGGTTTTACTGTAACTTGATGTCGGGCTCAACAGTCTGTGATGCAATTAAATTTTTACATATTTTCCGACAGAAATTTAGTTTGGTCTTGGTTTCAATACTTGTTTCACAAATATTGAAAAAAAAAAAAAAAAAAAAAAAATTTAAAAACGCANATTTAAGAACGCAGCTTGAATCTGCCAAACTAAAACTGATTTATCATGATGTTTGTCTTGTGAAATCATTTGTAAGGCAAATACGTGTACAATAATCACTTTAGATTTAATTTTAACAACCACATAATGAAGAATAAAATACACGTTGAAGCATTGACAATTATTTTCGTTAGCTCCACTTCATGTGACAGTGAACATTGCACTCGAGTTCTGCACGGCCTGCGACTAGATATATTAATATCTTACTCTAAATCAACTGCCTATGGATATCTACGTTGAACTTTGATCTCAATTCCTGTGACCTGACCCAACTATATGTGACTGATTACATTGAACTTTGACCGTACTTTCCCTGCTTGTGACTGATTACATTGAACTTTGACCTTACCTCCACTTTCTATGGTCGTTACATTGCATTTTGGCCTTATTCTTTGTAACCTGTGACTAATAACATTGAACTTAGACATTACTTCCAGTGCTTAAGAATAATGACATTTAATTTTGACCTTAACTCTACTACCCTTGACTGATTACATTGAGCTTTGACCTTAACTCCACTACATGTGACTGGTTACATTGAACTTTGACCTTATCTCCACTACCTGTGACTGTTTACATTGAACTTTGACCTTATCCCCACTACCTGTGACTGTTTACATTTACCTTTGACCTGACCTCCCCTATCTGTGGTTGCTAACATTGAGCCTTGACCTTACTTCCGCTATCTGTTGTTGGTTACATTAAACCTTGACCTTACCTCTACTACCTGTGACTTGTTACATCCAGCCTTGACCTTACCTCCACTACATGTGAATGTAACATTTGATTTTGACCTTATATCCACTACCTGTGACTGCTTACATCGAACTTCGACCTTACCTCCAGGATCTGTGGTTGGTTTCATTGAGCATTGACATTACTTACACTTTTTATGGTTGGTTACATTGATCCTTTACCTTACCTATACTTCCTGTGGTTGGTTACATTGAACTTTGACCGTAACTAAACTGCATGTGACTGGTTACATTGACCTTGGACCTTACCTCCTCTACATGTGACTGGTTAAGCTGACACTTCACCTTACCTCCGCTACCTGTAGTTAGTTACATTGAGCCTTGACCTTACCTCTACTACCTGTGACTGGTTATATTGAACTTCGATCTTACCTCCACTGCCTGTGACCGGTAACATTGAACTTTGACCTTACCTCCACTACTTAAAACTGCTTACACTGAACCTTGACCTTACCTCCAGGATCTGTGGTTGGTTACATTGATCCTTTCCTTTACCTCTACTACCTGTTACTGATTACATTGAATTTGGCATTATCTCCACTACCTGTGACTGGTTACATTAAACTTTGACCTTATATCCACTACCTGTGACTTTTTACGTTGAACTTTGACCTTACCCCCAGGACCTGTGGTTGGTTACATTGATCCTTTACTTTACCTCCACTGCCTGCGGATGGTAATACTAACTTTGACATTATTTCTACTGCCTGTGACTGATTACATTGAACTTTGACCTTACATCAGTGCCTGTGACTGGTTACATTGAACTTTGCCTTTATCTCCACTACCTGTGACTGGTTACACTGAGCCTTGACATTACGTCCAGTATATGTGGTTGGTTACATTGAACTTCGACCTTACATCAGTGCCTGTGACTGATTACATTGAACTTTGACCTTACATCAGTGCCTGTGATTGGTTACATTGAACTTTGCCTTTATCTCCACTACATGTGACTGCTTACACTGAGCCTTGACATTACGTCCAGTATATGTGGTTGGTTACATTGAACTTTAATCTTATGTCCACTACCAGTGACTGGTTACATTGAACTTTGACCTTACTTTTACTACCTGTGGTTGGTAACATTGAACCTTGACCTTACCTCAACTCTATGTGACTGGTTACGCGGAGCCTTGACCTAACCTCCACTACCTGTGACAGGTAACATTGACTTTTGACCTTACCTCTACTACCTGTTAATGGCTAGACGGAACTTTGACCTTACATTTACTGCCTGTGGCTGGTTACCCTGAACTTTGACCTCACCTCTACTGCCTGTCTGGCTACACTGAACGTATACCTCAACTGCAATGCCTGTAGATGGTTACACTGAATTTTGACCTTACCTCCACTGCTTGTTGCTCGTTACACTAAATTTTAACCTGGACTTTACTGCGTTTGGCTGGTTACACTGAAATTTGACCTTCTCTGCATTGCCTGTTGCTGTTTTCAGTGAATTTTGACTTAACCACCACTGCCTGGGCTGATTACAATGACCTTTGATTTTATCTCCACTGCCTGTTGCTGGTTACACTGACCTTGACATCACCTCTACTGCCTGAGGCTTGTTACATTGAACTTTGACCTTGTCTTCACTATCTGTGGTTGGTTACATTAATCCTTGACCTTACCTCCAATATCTGTGGTTGGTTTCAATGAGCCTTGACCTTACTTCCACTACCTGTGACTAGATACATTGAACATTGACCTTACCTCTACTATCTATTGCTGGTTATACTGAACTTTGATTTGACCTTTACTGCCTGTGACTGGTTACGTTGAACTCTGAGTTTACCTTTGCTACCTTTGATTGGTTACATTGAATATTGACCTTACCTCCACTGCCTATGACTGGATATAATGAATTTTCACCTAATCTCCAATGCCTGTGGCTTCTTACAATGATCTTTGACCTCATCTCCACTGCCTGTCGCTCGTTATACTGAACTTGATCTCACCTCTACTCCCTGTAGCTGGTTACACTGACCTTGACATCACATCCACTGCCTGAGGCGTGTTACACTGAACTTTGACCTTATCTTCACTATCTGTGGTTGGTTACATTGAGCCTTGACCATATCTTTACTATCTGTGACTGGTTACATCAATCCTTGACCTTACCTCCAATATCTGTGGTTGGTGACATTGAGCCCTGACCATACCTCCACAACCTGTGACTGGTTACATTGAACCTTGACCTTACTTCCAATATCTTTGTATGGTTAAAATGAGCCTTGACCTTACCTTCATTACCTGTGACTAGATACATTGAACCTTGACCTTACCTTTACTACCTGTGACTAGATACATTGAACCTTAACCTTACCTTCACTACCTGTGACTAGATACATTGAATTTTGACCTTACCACCACTGCCTGTGGCTGATTACAATGACCTTTGATCTTATCTCCACTGCTTGTTGCTGGTTACACTGACCTTGACATCACCCCACTGCCTGAGGCTTGTTACACTGAACTTTGACCTTATCTTCACTATCTGTGGTCGGTTACATCAATCCTTGACCTTACCTCCAATATCTGTGGTTGGTGACATTGAGCCTTGACCATACCTCCACTACCTGTGACTGGTTACATTGAATCTTGACCTTACTTCCGATATCTTTGTTTGGTTAAAATGAGCCTTGACCTTACCTTCACTACCTGTGACTAGATACATTGAACCTTGACCTTACCTCCACTACCTGTGACTAGTTACATTGAGCCTTGACCATACCTCCACAACCTGTGACTAGTTATATTGAACCTTGACCTTACTTCCACTATCTTTGGTTGGCTAAATTGAGCCTTGACCTTACCTCCACTACCTGTGACTAGATTCATTGAACCTTGACCTTGTTGGTTACACTGAACTTTGACCTTACATCTACTGCCTGTGGCTGGTTACACTGAACTTTGACCTTACCTCTACTGCCTGTGGCTGGTTACACTGAACTTTGACCTTATCTCCAATGCCTGTGACTGGTTACACTGAACTTTGACCTTACATCTACTGCCTGTGGCTGGTTACACTGAACTTTGACCTCACCTCTATTGCCTGTGGCTGGTTACACTGAACTTTTACCTCACCTCTCCTGCCTGTGGTTGGTTACACTGAACTTTGACCTCATATCTACTGCCTGTGGCCGATAACACTGAACTCTGACCTCACCTCTACTGCCTGTGGCTGGTTACACGCCGCTACAAACACGTACACGGTGTCAGAAGGTATCCCGCATGTACCACCGTCTTTCAGGATTTCTATGAATAAGAAATTCGATATCATATTAGTTTTAGTATAATTTAATATAAAATTATAGACCTTAAAGGAAATTGTGATGAGATGTTCATAAATCGTTTAGAGAGAATGCTTTGCCTCAATATTACTTCTGTGTCGGTTAACGTACCAGCTGCTTGTTTTACCCCGGTCGCCCGTCTAGGATCCATAAACACCGCCTGGGAGCGATCCGAGTACAGCTTGCTGACTTGGAGGATGGGTTTGCCTTCCGGAAGAATATCCCTCCCCCATACGTTCCTCAATGTTGTTGACAAAACTCCATATGTACAGATCAAGACATAGGCTATAGCAACTGCAATCTCAAACCCGCCATAGTTACTTGCGTTAAGACCATGCAGCATGAACGCGACAACAAGAAGACAAAAGACCGAGGAAGTCATCATCCATATTTTACTAACAGTGGTAGACAGACCAAGAAAAAGCACTCCAATTACCAGGAAACCAACCAGTCCGACCACTAAAGGGGGTCCCTCTGCCCCTTCAATAACCGATAGAGCTCGAACAGACCCCCAGATTGACCAGAAGCTAGCATAGAGAAGAAAAGAACAGCTTTCAAATGTCAGCCCCCTGGAGAAACTAACAAAACCAACAGCAAACTGAATCAGACCCCCAAAACCTACGGTCCACGGCAGGATCAACGGATCCGACCCCGACGGTATCCATATCAGAGAAAACGCAGCCACAGCATTTGCTGCGAATCCCACACATTGAGAGTCGACATATTTTGAATAACCTAGCATGATGTCTCCTGAGAGCTTATTAGAATCTGACCAAATGTCTTCTGTTTTTCTTGTCTTTCCTAAGTTTTGAAAAACTGAAAATAAATGTTTGACTTTCTCTTTTTCCATGATGTTATTACCCAATGGAAATGTTATTTCCAGTTCAGCCAAACGTGTAGTAGTGGCTACTAAACCATAGAGTGAGAGAACCATTCCTACCCATCCCATCACCCCTACAAATACCCCCTGTAACCCATCCACACCCAAAGATATGGTGAACATCGCCATCATCACGAAGTACAGGGACCTAAACAACTCCACTTTAATTTCAACTATTGAAACTAGACAAAAAATCAGAGCAAGTACAGCTGAAGTAGGAACAATGAAATTCATCTCTTTCCATAAATAATTTTCTACCATTAAACTAGATCCCACGCCGATCCAAAATAATCCGAAAATTACAACATTACCAGAACTGTTTGGATCCGATTTTCTTAAGGACGCAATACCGACGACAACTTGGAAGATACCGGAGGTTAGCAACCATGGAAATGAAAAGCGCGTATCAGAAATGATATTGATTACGTGACTAGCAAAAATTGTAAAACAGACAACATTTAGAGCATACATCATAACTAAATGATCCTTAAAAACGGCATTTTTTTGCGGTTTTGATTTGAGTTTAGCATCATCAGGGGATATTGTATTTGAGCGTTTGTAATGCGTCGAAATATTTGAGAGACAGAAATAAAGAAAAATCAACGTTAATAAAACATGGAGAACTCCGGTTCCTTGTACACTAACAAACATATTGATTATTTCAAATGTAAACAGGACCAAACATATAACTGAGATTGCTGCGCATGACCGGAAGTCCCTATTAGTTAGAGATGTACCAAGGAAAACGAGAAATACCAACATTAGGCCGCCATAACCCGGAAACAAGGCCTCATGAGAAGATACGTAATACTCTGAGGATAGATTCTGAGAGTAATTGACCTCTGTCCATATGTGATTAACCCCAACGCTTGACCAGAGTACTGCCAGGCAAAGAACGACGGACTGAAGCAACTGTTTGTGCGGAAAGGGTGACGTCATACCTAAAAAAGGCAAATTACATAAGGCTAGAATTTGAAGGACACTTAACATCAGCTGAGTAGGTGTACTGCTATGTAGTAGGGTTTATGCGTTTTATATAGATCTTCTCTGCATTATAGAAATTTTACGAAGATTCTATCCCACTCAACGTCCACCTAATCTCTCTGCCTGCTCGTTCATTCAGGTGCTCCAATCATGGAAATCATATCTTTAACACTAATTCAATGATATCCTTTAGACGGCCTGGCCTCTTAATCAAAATAATAGATTAGCGTGTATGACTTTTTTCTGAGTTAGAAATCAGTTTCAAAATGTTTCTATTATCATTAAATACAAATTGTGTTACAAACAATAGAATCGTATTATGAGAAATACTCATACAACCATTAAAATCAACTTTCTGATATCTTTTTTGTTTCCAAACTCCTTCCGAAATACATAAATATAGTATCTTGCAGCATAAATTCTGACATTGGTAATACATATGTACTACCAATATTCTCATAAACTATCGATTACAAAAATCATTCGCCAATATCAAATGCGGCATACCTGGGTTTTTACTGGGCCAACAAAAGTGATTGAAATATATTGGTTGGAAAATAAAGGTCAGTTCAAATGACGACAAATGAAGACGTATGTTTTCATCAATAGTATAATACAACTATATCAAACCAATTGCCTGAATTTTAAATAATTATGCATAGAATGATAAATAAAAACTTACCGGTAAGTAGGATTGCCAATGATAAGGCCACCAATGTACTCCCGTACGGAATGTTGTCAATAATAGCCTCGGATTGCTTCGCTGTGATAGTGTTGACACTGGTGAGAGCGAAGAGGAGACTTACAAGCAAGAACCCAGCAGCTGCAGCCGCATCCACGTGAATGCCGGCCATTTTGTTTACGTCCTTGATGGAATATGTAACTGCAGTGTGTTGACAAAAGACTTGATTGCGTCTAACTTGAGTGTGTTTGTGATGGTATTGGTCACACTTTTATAGCAACGAACATCTAACGAAATACGTCATTCACATATGTAGAGCGTCATGTTTTAAAATAAAGTACAGCATGGTTTCCAAGAATGTATACAT
The DNA here is from genome assembly GCF_002113885.1 of Mizuhopecten yessoensis. NCBI lineage: Eukaryota > Metazoa > Mollusca > Bivalvia > Pectinida > Pectinidae > Mizuhopecten > Mizuhopecten yessoensis. Next base: position 47,601 of record NW_018407563.1, read on the forward strand.
GTACGACAAAATTCTCTTCCTGCTTTACGAAGGTACACTCTGACTAGTCTTATGTCTCAATGCGTTATACATTGGTTTAATATAGATTAAGGCGGAGCTTGAAGAGTAGCTCCGGGTATGTTTAATTCATCAATGTTTCCGAGTATCCGGGTAACTATATCGTGACGGCGCGTGGGGCGGTAGGCGGTGGGCGGCATTAGGGAACGCCCCTTTTTGTAAGCGAAGCATCACACATGTTTATTCATTGATGGAACAATAGATAAAACAAACGGCAATGAAAGTAAATCCGCATTTAGTGATATATAAGCGGACAAAGACATAAGTTTAATCATATTGACAATCCGCCTGTTAAAGTAGTATGGTTACGGTAAATGAAATGGAGGGATCTCGAACGAGTGGACGCGGTCTTCCCTTCGCGTCCGTTCTCTACAGCGAGCCCGGGGCCCTGGGGCTCATGGCCAACATCATGGCCGCTCTAATAGTAGCTATCGGTAACATGGTGGAAGGAGAGCATACGAAACTCACTCTCATTATAGCAGGTAAGTGTTAAACTTGTTTGAATAGATATCCCATAAATTCAGTTTTGGAATGTGTATCGCTAACGAGGAATGAGATGGAAAATTTCTGAATTAACACTTTCGTAGTAATGTACAGTATATATATTGTATGGTATAGAAAGCACTGCCTAGGTTCTTGTTCCAATATATTCGATATGAATTTATGAGTATTTCCGACTTCAACATATACATAATTATATAATGAGGGACAGAAAATATTAGAAAAATAAATATAAACGAATGTTCAATCGGCCAGAGAGTCTGAGGCAGTCATTATGACAGTTATATTCCCTTGTAATATACAAACATGTTATATCTATTCTACCAAATGAAAGTGTTATTGAATGTGCTTTCGTGTCCATTTCAAAGCAACAAGACCTAGACTATCTAATTTTTCAAAAATTCAATAGTTCTTTTCTACACCCAAACCTTTATAATGTGATGCCTCGCTTCTATTTCACCAACTAACCACTGTCATAGTGGTCATGTTGTGACGTTACAGCCAGTGGTCATGTTGTGCCGTTACAGCGAGTGGCCATGTTGTGCCGTTACAACCAGTGGTCATGTTGTGACGTTACAGCCAGTGGCCATGTTGTGCCGTTACAACCAGTGGTCATGTTGTGACGTTACAGCCGGTGGTCATGTTGTGCCGTTACAGCTAGTGGTCATGTTGTGACGTTACAGCCAGTGGGCGTGTTGTGACGTTACAGCCAGTGGTCATGTTGCGCCGTTACAGCCAGTGGCCATGTTGTGCCGTTACAACCAGTGGCCATGTTGTGACGTTACAGCCGGTGGTCATGTTGTGCCGTTACAGCTAGTGGTCATGTTGTGACGTTACAGCCAGTGGTCATGTTGCGCCGTTACAGCCAGTGGCCATGTTGTGCCGTTACAGCCAGTGGCCATGTTGTGCCGTTACAGCCGGTGGTCATGTTGTGACGTTACAGCCAGTGGTCATATTGTGACGTTACAGCCAGTGGCCATGTTGTGACGTTACAGCCGGTGGTCGTGTTGTGACGTTACAGCCAGTGGTCATGTTGTGCCGTTACAGCCGGTGGCCATGTTGTGCCGTTACAGCTAGTGGTCATGTTGTGACGTTACAGCCAGTGGTCATATTGTGACGTTATAGCCAGTGGTCATGTTGTGACGTTACAGCCAGTGGTCGTGTTGTGACGTTACAGCCAGTGGTCATGTTGTGCCGTTACAGCCAGTGGCCATGTTGTGCCGTTACAGCCGGTGGTCATGTTGTGACGTTACAGCCAGTGGTCATATTGTGACGTTACAGCCAGTGGCCATGTTGTGACGTTACAGCCGGTGGTCGTGTTGTGACGTTACAGCCAGTGGTCATGTTGTGCCGTTACAGCCGGTGGCCATGTTGTGCCGTTACAGCTAGTGGTCATGTTGTGACGTTACAGCCAGTGGTCATATTGTGACGTTATAGCCAGTGGTCATGTTGTGACGTTACAGCCAGTGGTCATGTTGTGACGTTACAGCCAGTGGTCATGTTGTGCCGTTACAGCCAGTGGCCATGTTGTGCCGTTACAGCCAGTGGTCATGTTGTATGTGTATTTGAATGCTCCCTTTTCACGTCAAAGATTATTCGTTAAAGACCAGTCAGCGTTGCGCGTACACGTTTCTTTTCTTGGAAAATAATACTTGCACGCGCATATAAGCCAATAAAAGGGGTCGTTACATCGCCAATCTGGTAGAATAGATTATAATGTACATTAGGTAAATCTCATATTACATATAAGGTTATAAGATAATATTGTACGTTATGATATTACTGTACAATTTGTTTAAAACAATTTTTAGCGATTTTCGGTAATACTAACAGGCACTTATTCATTATTTCCTTTCCTCGAGAAAAAAGCGGTAAAGGTGTGCGTGTGAAACATAATGAGAACGTTGTTAATATCTAAGGAATACACAAAGTCTGCGTTTTAATTATGTAATATATTACTGTAGAATACACTGTAGCAAATGTCGTATAAAACTGTTGATAACCTTCTAGGTAGTAAATACTATCATTCATTAAAATGTCTTGACATCAGTTTCTTGACCTGCTGTCTGGTACGTAGTAACACTACCGTTAGACACACACACACATACCTGTCTACGATTAACAATATCACTCCAATCGATGAATGATAGGTGCAAAAAAACCAAAGCCAGAGGTCCGTCCTGGTTGACTGGCAGAGATTGGTATAGGTGGGGATTCCCCAGCCTGCATGACCCCGACAGGTTTCAGTACACGTGTGTAAACATTGATTTAACCCCAACAGGTATCACATACCTGACTGTCTATCGTACAGCACAGATATAGATTTAAGTGCCAAGTTGATATAAACCTACTTAACTGGGGTATTTAGTCGACATCATGTCCCGATTTTTATTATTAAGGAGCAACGACTTTCAGTCTGTTAATCGTTTAGATTCATTAGTTAAAATAAAAGACTAAATAAATGAAGTAAATTAAAAGAAGGAGAAATGTAAGAATATTACTCATCTAATGTTAATTGATATATATTTTTTAAATTATGTAGATTTGCTTTAATCAATTTATAAACATTGTATTATCTTAGAAATAGGATGACTAAACTGTTTTGTTGATAGAGGGAAGAGTAAATAATGAGATTTTTTATTTTTGTTTCGTGTGCGTGTGTGTTTGCGTGTATGTGTGTGTGTGTGTGTGTGTTAGAGGCTAATCAGTGATCCCGTTTCGTTAAAAAACCAATTATTTCTTCGAATCGGTTACTAATTGACTATGATATTAAATTGAAAATATTCATGATGCCATCAAAAATGATTGCACGTGTTTTATAACTACCCTACAGAAAATAGCTTAGTCGACATTTTTTAATTTTACCAATTATAAAAATATTATTTCTAATTACATACAAATGAAATAGAGTATATTATGCAGAACCCCCCCCCCCCCCCAAAAAAAAGGCCCACGGCGCTGACATTGAATTGATTTTAAAATGGAAACATTAATTATTTGAATATATTTCCAATGTTTACTTTATTGAGGAGCATTTTTGTCAAATCTAACATATAATTAACATAATTATTAATATAATGTTGACAAAAAACTTCTACAGTCAAACCTGTTTCAACGACCACATGTATTCAGCTACTTCCTGTCTTACACGACATAAATTATACCCCCTCCCCCCCAATGATATTTACTATATAACTGACCTGTATTCAACGATTCCATGCCTAACGCGACTAACGACCAGAACATTTCACACCAAAAGTGTAAAAAAAACCCGTCTCGGGCGACTTTTCCGATATTGAAAACGAAACCGGAAGTTGTAAAATGAAATTGTAGCGTGTTTACATTCATTTAAATGTTCAACATTTGTCTTATGTGACCTTATTTTGAACTTCCCTCGGAAGGTCACATAAGACAGGTTTGACTGTATTGTCATATTTAAATTTTTATCAACAGAACACAATTTTATCTTGTAGGAGTCCATTTAATTCTGGTAGGAGGTTTTCTGCAACTGGTGGCCGGGCTGTTGTCCTTCAGACGAAACGACCACCTAACTGGGACAGCTTTTGTTGTGTTCGCCTCCCTTTGGTCATTTCAGGGAATCACCTACATACTGACCACTGACATGCCGGACCTTAATGGCGCTGCTCTGTCCGGTCTGGTAGGCTACATGGCCGTAGCAATGGTTCTCTTTGTCTGTTCCCTGTTTGTCAACTATATACTACCTCCAGTACTGGCGGCCATGCTACTAACTCTGGTATTTGAGGCCGCAGGGTTATATTTTCTATGGGCTAAACGGGTTGCTGCTGCATTTGAACTTTTTATTGTGTTCACGGCCATATATGCTGTCGTTGTCATGACAACCAAGGGCGTCAGCCTGAGATACGTTTTACCGGGGTTTGGAAATGCACCTATTGACCCCCTCTTAATCCGAACTTTTGCTAAGGGTAAGAAGAAGAACGAGACGAAAAAGAACACCAAGTACGCTGAGCCGATGGGTTTGGGGTACATCGCCAATATAGTGCCAGCTGCAGTGCTGTGTTTCCACAGCCTTGGGTACTTTACCGATTTCCGGCCCGCCATGGGGGCCTTCATGTGCAGTAGTCTTTGTCATATTGTATCCAGTTACTACGCCTTCCTGCGACGAGATCACTTCCATTCTGTACAATTCATCGTTTATTTCATCTTCTGGATCAGTCGAGGAGTCGGGGCGTTTCTCGTGACCTTTGACCTCGGAGGCGACACGACCTCTGTGACAAACTACTACGGTTCCTGGGGTATGGTACTGGTCCTTGTTGCCATACTGGTAGTTTCGACCACGCAGAGTGTCGTTGTTTTCCTTTACAATCTCCTTCTCACACTCATCGCCATTCTGTCCGTGGAGCATATCCCGGGGTCGGTTCGTAACTACACGTTTGGTGTGTCGTCTGCTATTCTTGCACTTGTCAGCATCTACATCTCCATCGCACATCTTCTTAACTCACTGGCGGAAAAGTCCATTGTCTATGTAGGCCCAGAAATCATAGCTGCCGAGAAACTTCAATGTGCCTTCGGATGCTTTCGGTAAGAAGAGGGGTACCCTTAAAAAATATAATGTACAAGGGGTAGTATGCTTATTGCCCATTATTCTCGTCGTTACATTGTTACAGTAAATTTCATATAATAGAGCTCCGCTAATCCAACTACATTAAACAATGCTTTATTGGTTTTCCTCAGTTACAACCAGATATGCAGCCAGACAACTTTCAATCCTTTTTAACAGAGTAGACCGACTGTATTAAACAAATGATAAAAAAACACCAAAAAATCACACAACCTTGACAGAACAATTATAACGGAGTACATGTGTTTCAAACTCCATACATACAGTTTACATAAATTGCTGTATTGAAATTTTGTATTAAAAAAAGTATATCATATATCCCTTAACATTCCTCGATGAATAATGGTTTTGCAGAAAGAAAACAGATGAAACTGAAGGATCCCCGACAGACTTAACTGAAGGATCCCCCCCGATCACGGGGGACAGTGACAAAGACTTGAACGTGGTGGACTCCTTAGCTTTCCTTGGTAACATGGTGGCAGCTATTGCTTTATCTCCAGCCGAGGTCACGCATGGGCAGAACGCCCTTCCCTGGCTTCTCGTGTCCGGGGTACTCATTAACTTGTACTGCGCACGCCTAGCATATGCCGCCGGAAGTCTAGCTCGGGCGTTCATGATGGTGGTTTTAGCAATGGTTTGGGGAACGTGGTCTCTGGTGTTTTTCGAAGGTATGTCGAACTACAACCATCAAACGAAAAGGTACTTTGTTGGTTTGTAATGCATGGTAAGAAGAACGTCTCTTTTACGTTTTAAATTGTTGTGTTCTTGACATTCTCCATCATTGCAAACTTGTTAAACTCACAAATGTAATGTCATTTCGTTATCCTGATATATAGAGTCAGCTCGCAATGTTCTGTATGAGTTTATTCTGTGTGCACAGGTATCGATGCATCTCAGTTAAAAGGTGCTGCAATTGGTGTAATGTGCCTACACACCTGTGCCTTACTGATGACGACCACATTTTCCAGGGTGTGGATGGTATTTGGTGTAAGCGTGGAGTTAAACATACTGGCCCTGGTCTTCCAAGTGTTTGCCGTCAACAGTCAGTACATGGGTCTCGTCACGTCGCTATTTGTAGGTAAGGGTGTGATCCAATCGGGTTGTTGCACCACACAAACCTGCTCTTCTTGTCAGTTTTCGGTCCACACGGGGCAAACTAAGATTCTGTCAAGATGAATGATTACATAACTGATACCCATCTACTTTATGAGGGAAGGAGAACCTATATAAAGCGTAAATGGCACCCATTATGTCAAGGAAAAACAGTATAAACATCTAAAAGTCTAAATCATTGTAGTTTGTTCGGGGGGAAAATGATAACATTTATCATATACTGTGGTTTTATTTTGGTTTAGGTATTATTGGACTGTATGGCACTCTCTCGGGTATCCTGAAAGGGGTCATTGACAGTGACGCGCTACCGAAAGGCGAACCAGTCATAAAGGTATCATTAGTCAATCGGTTTTTATATAAAAGGTACATTTTACAAACAAAAAGTTTGTATAAAAAGTTTGAATAAAACAATTAATTCAGATGTTCCATATCTTGTTCACATGCGTCGTCCTATTTGTTCTTTTGCAAATAACATAAAGGAACATTTTATAGTCATAATGTACGTTTATTGTACACAGATAACAGCAATGTTGTGTTAAATATTTTACGAATTCGGTGTAGAAAACACCAACAGTACAGGAAAACTTTTTTCAATTTAATTGATTTAGCCTAAAGCAGAGACGGAGGAGGAGAGGTTACCCTGTGAGATGATTCCCTCGCGAAAAGCTTCGGCCCTCTGGAGGGCAGCTCAACTCCTTGACGAAGGTCACGTGATTGGCGTACCAACAGACACAGTGTACGCCCTGGCTTCATCATGCAAGGTCCCAAAGTCTGTCAGCGCCATCTATCACATCAAAGGGAGGCCAGCAGAAAAACCTATCTGTCTCTGTATATCTAACATTGAACAGTTGAAAGCTGCAAATCCTCCATTCAGGTACTGTGTGCCTTTTCGTTCGACCTAAATTTGAAACTGCTGATTACGGAACCTATGTTAATAAAAAAGACGTAATCGGCAGTCTAATTAAAAAAAATATCCTAATAACTTGTGTTCTACGGTGAGATTAACATTGTAGCACGATACTGAGGATTTGATTTCATTCAAAAGACTGTTGTATACGAAAACAATATAATAATCAATTGTACGCACTGTATTGATTTCTGCAGTGCTCTTCTATGGAGGTTCATGGACGTTTGCTATCCCGGGGGTATTACCTGTGTGGTACCTAAGGGGGAGTGGTTAGCGAGGCTGGGGGTAGGTGATGCTGTTGATTACATAGGAACGAAGGAAAGTGTGGCCATCCGAGTTCCCGACTCTTCTGTGCTATCTTACCTCACAAGTATTTCCGGTCCTGTGGCCCTGACCTCGGCCAATCCAAGTGGGGAACCGGACAGTCTGCATCATGATACGGTCATAGACACACTAGGTAAGTACTTGTTTGCGAAAGATTATTAAGAAGAGGCAGTTTTGACGATTACTCAATATCATAAACATTCCGATTTCCGCCTGGGAACCAAAAGAGATTCCTATTTAGATCAAATTAGTGTATCAGACATACCTTACTATGCCGATTTCCTTTTGGAAACCCAAAGTGGAAACCCAAAGATAGTTCTATTTAGATCAAATTATAAAATGTTTACTACTTCAGGTACTATAGAAACTCATCAAATCAAATAATAAAAAGGAAAATTAGTCAAATGCATTCTCTGTTTTGTTTTTTCCTCGGGCAACTAGACGAACGCAGTAAAATGATGTATAGCTAGGTAAAAATTGATCAACATCTGGAAAGGCTGTTCAACGAGAAAACTGCAATTGCTATTTGGCATTCAACATGCCGTGTTCCATACTTCATCCATATCCTTGCATTCCTAAGCTGTTGCTTAATGTTCAATTAAAGGAATATTTTCCTTATATTTTAATACTTTTTAGTACGCCTCTGTATCCGTGTGAAGGGAAACCATCGCAGGCTGGTGGAAATATATAATGCACATGGTTAAACTTAACGGCACCAGGCCACATCTAACGTTTTGTATAATTTCTAAATGGCCTGAGTAAATTATGTGTAACATTTAGAGCCTTGGCTTTATTAACCAGTGTCTTTGAGTCACGTAAACCATTCTTTCTTTCATTGAATTTCTATATACACTGTAATAAGTGTTTAACTCGGACAGAACACCAGCAGTTTTAAGTGTTAGTTTTTCAGCATATACAACTTCATCCTCGATATCCAGGGGTTACGCTCACTTTCGCTCTCTGCACCCCTGGAATATGTCATAGCAAAATTGAAGGCTCAGTGTGCGCCACCTTGTTGATGAGACAAGAAAACTAGTTCGATCCTTTGATGTTCACCAAAAGAATTTCGCGGTCACGTAACGGTAATAAAAATTGATAGGCTTTGCAGTCGGGCGTCTCTCCTTTGTAATCTTCAAAGGACAAGTATCGGCCCAGCGATTGGTCAGTTTCATTTACCTGAGACCAATCAAACTTCGTGCATGTACTTGAGAATATAGTTACATATATTGTTAGGTAGTTACAGTACTGTGTTGGTTTTGTAGGACACAAATTGGCCGCGGTGGTATGTGACGACGAATCTAACGAAATAGTGGCATCAACAGTAGTTAATTGTGCCAAGATAGATGAGGGTAAGTAACAGTCTATTTTCTGTAGTCCCTCAGCGAAACTTCACTCATTCATCCCTACATATCTAAACTGGACTTGTTCAGTCTTTGATTTGGTAAGGCTCAAATGTGACTTTAGTGGTGAATGGGTTAATTGTTTTTAATTTTCTTTTTGCAAGTACAAATGTCCAAGTACATATGTAAGCGGTTATATACAGTTCTTTGTGGTTAATGCCTTATAGGTTTAATACAATAGAAAGCTAGCCTTGTACTCGGTACCATTTTTTCCTCATAATTCAGGATCATTCAGTGATGACGAAGTTAGAAATCCCAGAATTTCTCTCTCGATACACTTATCTTCTATGCAGAGAATATATGTGTTTCGAAACCCAAGGATTTAAAGGATGACTTTTCATTGACTTCTTAACTTTGCATATTTATACGTAATTCAATTAATGCCATCTATATTTATATTTCAGGTGTGATTTCATACTTTCGGATAGGCTGTGTGCCGAAGGAGCGAGTGGACCAGTTATTCGAACAAGTGAAATCAGAATTAAATCGGGAGTCAACGAAAGTCAACATGAATCAACCATCATTTAACTCTTAAACAAGGGACGACAACTCGTCTCAAACAAGGGGCGACAACTTGTATTAAACAAGGGACGACAACTATCCGTGGGGCGACAACACTTCATGTTGTCTTCTAAAACAATACTTTTACAAGTAGAGTGGATGTTATGTATGAGGTGAATGCAGGTTGTTTGTGCTTGTTATAGATTATTTATTGTTTACGTTTTCAATAAAATTATGTTTAATTCGTTTAAGTTTTAGTTTTCTCTGATGAAAATAAATCAATACAGAGCACAACCTCCCGGTAAGGCATTTGACCAGAGAAAGATGTATTTGCATACATCTAACTTTCGTTATTGCACATATAGACAAGATTTCATAGCATAACGTTCAACATTTAGGACCCCAATTTTCTAATTTCAATTTGGTATTTTCTATTGGAACAAAAAACATAAGGACCATTTCAACATCAGCTCGAGTATTCCTGAGTTAGAAAACATAAAGACACGAGCACAGATAGTTCGGAAGACATCCTTACATAAGAAGGAAATCGTATTTCGTGATATTTAATACAGACTTGTATACAGCATATCAGCTATACATGTAGAATATTATTAATACTGTTTCCTATAAAACTGCAAACTTAAATATAATTACTTGTACGTAAGTCATCGATGCGATTCTCATCAGTATGACATTTAATTTCATTGATTCTTTAATTAATTATTTGGATTGAAGTAAAAGTGTTTTTCTTAACTCGAAGAAATTAAAAGATTAAGTCATTGTTTTGTGAAACTGTGTATACTAACGTGGAGTATAAATATACATATAACACGGCACCTTGTCTAGTCCCTCTAGAAAGTGTAATGTACGTTCAGTTGTAATCACCCAAAGAGGCATTACAATGACTTGACCCTTGACCTTGTTATTCGTGTTGTAAACGACATGCTGTCCATTTGTGACAAATCTCTTAAATGAAATTTCGTAAAAACATTTGAGATGACCATGACAATCATTGATGTGTTTTGACCTCTCTTTGTGACCTTGACTTATGGAGTGCTGGTCCGAGAGTTACAGCGACAAATCTATTCTAGTCATGATGCATCCATTTAGGAACTTTCGTTCTCAAACATTGATCCGTTGAAAAGTAATTGTCAGGTGAAAAGTTTGGTTTAAACGGCTTGACTCGTGACCAAATTCTGTTTAGACGGCTTGCCTCTGGACAAAAGTTTGGTTTAAACAGCTTGACTCGGGAAAGAAGTTTGATTTAAACAGCTTGACTCAGGACAAAAGTTTGGTTTAGACGGCTTGACTCAGGACAGAAATTTGGTTTAGACGGCTTGACTCATGGCAGAAGTTTGGTTTATAAACGGCTTGACTCATGGCAGAAGTTTGGTTTATAAACGGCTTAACTCAGGACAAAAGTTTGGTTGATACGGCCTGACTCAGGACAAAAGTTTGATTTAGACGGCTTGACTCAGGGCAAAAGTTTGATTTAGACGGCTTGACTCAGGACAAGAGTTTGGTTGATACGGCCTGACTCAGGACAGAAGTTTGATTTAGACGGCCTGACTCAGGACAAGAGTTTGGTTGATACGGCTTGACTCAGGACAGAAGTTTGATTTAGACGGCCTGACTCAGGACAGAAGTTTGATTTAGACGGCCTGACTCAGGACAAAAGTTTGATTTAGACGGCTTGACTCAGGACAAGAGTTTGGTTGATACGGCCTGACTCAGGACAGAAGTTTGATTTAGACGGCCTGACTCAGGACAAAAGTTTGATTTAGACGGCTTGACTCAGGGCAAAAGTTTGATTTAGACGGCTTGACTCAGGACAAGAGTTTGGTTGATACGGCCTGACTCAGGACAGAAGTTTGATTTAGACGGCCTGACTCAGGACAGAAGTTTGATTTAGACGGCTTGACTCAGGGCAAAAGTTTGATTTAGACGGCTTGACTCAGGACAAGAGTTTGGTTGATACGGCCTGACTCAGGACAGAAGTTTGATTTAGACGGCCTGACTCAGGACAAAAGTTTGGTTGATACGGCTTGACTCAGGACAGAAGTTTGATTTAGACGGCCTGACTCAGGACAAAAGTTTGGTTGATACGGCTTGACTCAGGACAGAAGTTTGATTTAGACGGCCTGACTCAGGACAGAAGTTTGATTTAGACGGCCTGACTCAGGACAGAAGTTTGATTTAGACGGCCTGACTCAGGGCAAAATTTCGATTAAGACGGCTTGACGGACACCAACAAAATCACGCAACATATATATTTATATATTACAATTTTTTTTTTTTTTAATAATCAATAAATCCCCCAATGAATGTCTCTATCTATTATTTAATGACATAACATGGAATTTCCTACACTTTGGAACATCTCATAACATGTAAACACCATGATCATTTGTGATGGCCACAATGGTAGTGACGTGTTCGACGTCACATTGCCGGCCTGTGGCTGGGGAATGCAATTTAATCGAAATTAGCAATGACCTAGTTCCATTAAATTTAGTAACATAACATGATCAGATTAAAGGGAAATTGTTAAGTTAATGAAAAAAAATCCTATGGAAAGTTTTAAATACAGTAGTTTCTGACCGTAAATAGACTTTGTGAAACTGGGGAGGGAGAAGATCTTGAGAAATTATCTAGCGCAGTAAGTACATAAACACAATAGTGACATTGACCATCAAACCACACCCGTCTTATTGAACACGAAGCTGATAACTTGTGTAAATGTCTAAAAGACTGACAATGATGTAGGTCAGAACTCCCATCAGGCCTCCTCCGGATAGTTGGACACTTCTATGAGGTTATTATCGGGATCTCTGATGTACACCGACCGGATCGGTCCGACAGCTCCGGTTCTCTCTATTGGTCCTTCCAAGATAGGAACTTGACAATTCTGTAACATAAAATCACAGCTTTTGTCGAATAAAACTGTATTGTTTTCCTTGTTGTGTTTTGTATGGTTTTATTGACACTTTGGTATTTCTTGTTGTTTGTTTGTATGGTTTTATTAACATTTTGGTATTCCTTGTTCTTTTTTGTATGGTTTTATTAACACTTTGGTATTCCTTGTTGTTTTTCGTATGGTTTTATTGACATTTTGGTATTCCTTGTTGTTTGTTTGTATGGTTTTATTGACACTTTGGTATTCCTTGTTGTTTCTTTGTATGGTTTTATTGACACTTTGGTATTCCTTGTTGTTTGTTTGTATGGTTTTATTGACACTTTGGTATTCCTTATCGTTTTTTGTATGGTTTTATTGACACTTAGGTATTCCTTGTTGTTTCTTTGTATGGTTTTATTGACACTTTGGTATTCCTTGTTGTTTGTTTGTATGGTTTTATTGACACTTTGGTATTCCTTGTTGTTTTTTGTATGGTTTTATTGACACTTTGATATTCCTTGTTGTTTTTTGTATGGTTTTATTGACACTTTGGTATTCCTTGTTGTTTCTTTGTATGGTTTTATTGACACTTTGGTATTCCTTGTTGTTTGTTTGTATGGTTTTATTGACACTTTGGTATTCCTTGTTGTTTGTTTGTATGGTTTTATTGACACTTTGGTATTCCTTGTTGTTTGTTTGTATGGTTTTATTGACACTTTGGTATTCCTTGTTGTTTGTTTGTATGGTTTTATTGACACTTTGGTATTCCTTGTTGTTTGTTTGTATGGTTTTATTGACACTTTGGTATTCCTTGTTGTTTGTTTGTATGGTTTTATTGACACTTTGGTATTCCTTGTTGTTTGTTTGTATGGTTTTATTGACACTTTGGTATTCCTTGTTGTTTGTTTGTATGGTTTTATTGACACTTTGGTATTCCTTGTTGTTTGTTTGTATGGTTTTATTGACACTTTGGTATTCCTTGTTGTTTGTTTGTATGGTTTTATTGACACTTTGGTATTCCTTGTTGTTTGTTTGTATGGTTTTATTGACACTTTGGTATTCCTTGTTGTTTGTTTGTATGGTTTTATTGACACTTTGGTATTCCTTGTTGTTTTTTTGTATGGTTTTATTGACACTTTGGTATTCCTTGTTGTTTGTTTGTATGGTTTTATTGACACTTTGGTATTCCTTGTTGTTTGTTTGTATGGTTTTATTGACACTTTGGTATTCCTTGTTGTTTGTTTGTATGGTTTTATTGACACTTTGGTATTCCTTGTTGTTTGTTTGTATGGTTTTATTGACACTTTGGTATTCCTTGTTGTTTGTTTGTATGGTTTTATTGACACTTTGGTATTCCTTGTTGTTTGTTTGTATGGTTTTATTGACACTTTGGTATTCCTTGTTGTTTGTTTGTATGGTTTTATTGACACTTTGGTATTCCTTGTTGTTTGTTTGTATGGTTTTATTGACACTTTGGTATTCCTTGTTGTTTGTTTGTATGGTTTTATTGACACTTTGGTATTCCTTGTTGTTTGTTTGTATGGTTTTATTGACACTTTGGTATTCCTTGTTGTTTTTTTGTATGGTTTTATTGACACTTTGGTATTCCTTGTTGTTTGTTTGTATGGTTTTATTGACACTTTGGTATTCCTTGTTGTTTGTTTGTATGGTTTTATTGACACTTTGGTATTCCTTGTTGTTTGTTTGTATGGTTTTATTGACACTTTGGTATTCCTTGTTGTTTGTTTGTATGGTTTTATTGACACTTTGGTATTCCTTGTTGTTTGTTTGTATGGTTTTATTGACACTTTGGTATTCCTTGTTGTTTGTTTGTATGGTTTTATTGACACTTTGGTATTCCTTGTTGTTTGTTTGTATGGTTTTATTGACACTTTGGTATTCCTTGTTGTTTGTTTGTATGGTTTTATTGACACTTTGGTATTCCTTGTTGTTTGTTTGTATGGTTTTATTGACACTTTGGTATTCCTTGTTGTTTGTTTGTATGGTTTTATTGACACTTTGGTATTCCTTGTTGTTTGTTTGTATGGTTTTATTGACACTTTGGTATTCCTTGTTGTTTGTTTGTATGGTTTTATTGACACTTTGGTATTCCTTGTTGTTTGTTTGTATGGTTTTATTGACACTTTGGTATTCCTTGTTGTTTGTTTGTATGGTTTTATTGACACTTTGGTATTCCTTGTTGTTTGTTTGTATGGTTTTATTGACACTTTGGTATTCCTTGTTGTTTGTTTGTATGGTTTTATTGACACTTTGGTATTCCTTGTTGTTTGTTTGTATGGTTTTATTGACACTTTGGTATTCCTTGTTGTTTGTTTGTATGGTTTTATTGACACTTTGGTATTCCTTGTTGTTTGTTTGTATGGTTTTATTGACACTTTGGTATTCCTTGTTGTTTGTTTGTATGGTTTTATTGACACTTTGGTATTCCTTGTTGTTTGTTTGTATGGTTTTATTGACACTTTGGTATTCCTTGTTGTTTGTTTGTATGGTTTTATTGACACTTTTGTATTCCTTGTTGTTTGGTTCTATGGTTTTATTGACACTTTGGTATGCCTTGCTGTTTTTGTATGGTTTTATTGACACTTTGGTATTCGTTGTTGTTTTTGTATGGTTTTATTAATACTTTGGTATTTATCGTTGGTTTTTTTGTATGGTTTTATTGACACTTTTGTATTCCTTTTTTATCGTACACACTAGCTGATTTTATTAATTGAATATTACTGTATCCACGACAGATTGTTATATTTCTCAAATGAACAATTTACGGGTAAAATCGTTTTACATTTGTGTTTAAAATGTACTTTTATAGAAAATTCCCCATGAACTTCTTAGGAGGTGCACATATATACTATCGGACCAGTAAGTATATTTCTGGTCAAGTACTTCGGTTTTACTCAGTTAGGAGAAGTTTTTGCGGAAAATGAGGTTACTACAGGGGAAGTAAAACCCATTTGTCTCACCTTGAAATGCTGTATGACTTTATCCAGGGTTTCCTGTGTGATAAAACAGACGTCGGCTGAACCAGGAGTGGGTAGATGTGCCTTTGGTTCGAACTCCTTCTTATGCTCGTGAATATTAATCTTTTGTTCGCCGAAATTCAAAGCTTTCCTTCCACCCTGAAAAAGGAAATTAAAAATATTCCTCCCATCGTGAAACAGGAAATGCAAAGCTTTTCTAAAAACCTGAATCACGAAATTCATAGCTTTCCTCCAACTCCAAAACACGAAGTTCCAAAATGTCTCCCACTATGAAACACGAAATTCAAATCTTTCCCCCCACCGTGAAACAGGAAATTAAAGCCTTCCTCCCACGAATGAAACCGGAAATTAAAAGCTTTCCTCCCATCCTAAAACACGAAAATTAAAGCTTTCCTCTTACAGTGAAACATGAAATTAAAAGCTTTCCTCCCATCCTAAAACACGAAATTCAAAGCTTTCCTCTTACTGTGAAACATGAAATTAAAAGCTTTCCTCTCAACCTAAAACACGAAATTCGAAATTTCCTCCCACCGTGAAAGGTGAAACGTCTTTACCGTCATTTGTTGTTTACTATGCATATATTTCTCTTTACAATTTTGTGTGATCTTATGTTGTAATGCCTAATACTGACGCCATGTGCAGTGGTTCAATTGAATGAATATAAAAAGAAATTCGGGGAAATGCAGTTTAAAGTATCCCAAGGGAAATTGTCTGGAACATGCCTTAAAAATACCAAAAAATCTCTTACATGTTGCTTTGTTTTTTTCTGTTTCTTTCTGATGCCAAAAGGGTAAAAATGAAGATTCTAGATGCGGATTATTCATTTCCGATGTATAAGTTATAATCACAATTAGAAACTCTTTGGGCTCCTAGTGAGTACACGTGGATGACCTGACCGGAACTGACCGGAACTAACCTTGAAGGTGGACACTTCCATACCCAGAACTTTGGAGTAAAAGTCACACGTCGCATCTACGTCCTTCACAGTGATGACGAAATGATCAAGTCTATGTATAGCAAACCCGCTGACCAGTCGCATACATCTTTGGACATAGGGATTCTGTAACAAACAGGGTCATTAAAGGTTGAGATTTTACAGAAATATAAGAAACAGATTTTAAAAAGGTTGGTGAAATAGTATATAACCTGTTGCTCCATGCTTCCAATGGAATTCCTATATATAAAGATGGCGGTGATGAGTCGAAGATAAATCTACACTGGAGTATTACGACAAGTGATGTTGTGTCACGGCAAGGCGTGTGACAACGCAAATATGACTATAGTTGGAGGAATGAATAAATTAAATATCATTTGAATTAATTAATACATGATCACATGTAGTAAAGAACATATCTTTGATGGGTCGATAAATGAATGTTATGCCATTACACTAAATATTGAAAAATCAATGTCATGGTAAACATTTAAAACAATGACCCAAATATTGTACAATATGTATCTAGATTCCTGTATAGAACGACATCAGGGACGTTTGACAAATAAAATAATATAGTTAGGGATGACACTGCAGTTATATCTTTAAGTGAAGATCTATACTTCGTTTGATTTTCAGTAAAATATTAGTTTGGAGTACGAATACTGGATATGGAGACGACAGAAATCTACCCAATGATACCCAGACATCAAGTACAAACAACAAAGAAGATAAACTGTTTAAACGTAGTTCTTCCAACGGTCGATCATCTCGTCCTCATCTGACCCTGGCTGTTGTGAGGACGTTAAACCTCAAACAAACAAACAAACAAACGAACAGAAAAACAAGCGGTCGGTGATTATAACCAATAGGTTACGTTGAAATATAAATTAATATATTACCATTGAACAAAATAAATCAAAAAAATGAAAAACAAAAACATCAGTATGATGTAATGTTCTACTGGTACATCCAAACGCAGCCGAGGGTTGCCTCGCAATCGACCAATCTCTCCAAACGTTCCTTACGCTGCTACTTCCCTTTGATTCCGTAAACGCCACGCGCCATTTCAAGATTCTTGAAAACGTACTTGCATCACGTTCCATTATGAGACGAAATTATGATTTAATCTATTTCATCTGCTTCCATTTAATACAACCCTGTTTTGATTTTTGAAATATTCAAACGGAATTTGACACCAGATAGGACAACTTAGAAACGTCCTTTTCCATTAAACAATTAAACGATGGCATCATTAATTGGCAGCATATTTAAATACCAATATTTATACAATAAAAGTAACATTATTATGTATAGATGGTATATTCGTACCAGTACCCACTTCAGTAAATTAACGTCATACACAATCACAAATCAATTTCAATATCATCAATTTGGCGTAAATATGGTGTCGATTTTTTTTTTGCGGAAATATTTGCTACCCAACAGTCACGTACAGATCCACTTTGCATCTTTGTTTTCAAACAACATGGTGATTGTGTTTACAAAATCTAAAAATAGCAAAGGCAAATAATTTAATTTGTATAATGAAATAAGCTGTTGTTGATATTTTCACAATTTCAGTAGCATTGACCATAGTCCGAATTATTCTGACGTTTTATCGACTTTTTTCATATCGGTCTGTCGTCGTTTAATCGACGACAGACCGATATGAAAAAAGTCGATAAAACGTCAGAATAATTCGGACTACATTGACCACAGCTCACCTACTACATTACCTTCTCGACATCTACATTCAAAACGTTTTTTTTGGTGCTAGTTTCCAGGAGATCATTTACAGAGATTATCCGGCATATTTATAAGTCTACCGAAACGAAATCCACCCTTTTGGCCTTATATTTACAATTGTGTTGCTTTCTGCACTTGTTACAACCTTACACAAGTAAGACTAGACCATGTCGTCATCATCCACTCGGCAGTTCCTAAGAAAATGCGACAACAAGCTTAACATGCAAATTCAAAAAATGGGTGCGTTGCAGCTATTTGTATCTTAAATTATAGTAAGCAACACTAGGTATAAAAGGGATCAAGTATACACAGATTCACCTTCATCTCTTTCCTAAATTTCTGAGAAGTTCCCGTAATAAACTTTCCACACACATTAGCCATACAAAAGCTAATATGGTTTGGTGGTCATTTTGGTTCCCTGAATCACTCGTATGTGAAGCAGGAACAGCTAAGGATTAAGCAAATCATGCTTAAATCTTTTCCCTTTCAGTAGTTCCTGAGAAAAAGCGTAACAAACTTGAAGTGCAAAATCCTAGATGGCTGCCTGACAGTCATATATTTCCCTGATCAATGTCAAATCAAATTGGAGCAATACGATTATATATTATTAAGGGGCCCATGCAAACCAGAAGTTCCTGGGAAATGACGGTAATGCATTTCAAATGCTAAAAAAATATATTCTTGCTTAGAAGCAATTTAGCTTTTCCGATCCCACCGAAAATAAAACATGCACAACCATGGATAAAGGAGAGAATAAAATAATGTATATCTCTAGTTTCGTCAGGATTCCTTCTGTAGTTCTTGAGGGAAAATAGCGGTACCAAACTCAACACGCAAATATTAAGATGGCTGCCTGGCGGCCATTTTGCGTTTCATCGATCCACCTCAAATCAAAGTATGCACAAAGTCTACATATTGACTAAGAGAATCATGCGTACCATGTTTCATATTAATCATATAAGTAGTTTCTAAAGATTTTTTGGTAGCAAGAATTATTTACAGAGGGAATGACTAAATGATGGATGTTGTGGCAAGGACAACAGACTTGAGCAAGGCTACAGTGTGGCAGTAGCCTTGCTCAAGTCCAACATTTTAGAGGGAGCGTCTAGCTAATTCAAGCACCTGTCAGATACAAAACGTCACAGCGATACTCCCTGTAGACAACTTCCTCGTGATAGGAAGAATCGATCGATTCAGAAAAGAATATTTAAAGCTGTTTAAAACACACGCCTCCTTCTAAATAGCATTCAAATGTAGAATTTCTTACAGTAACTGAAAGAATGTACTTACCCACAGGCTCTCCTTTCTTAGAACGAATGGTGCCAGAGCTCGGAACATGACGGCAGTTTAGTACAACTTCATACGTTGAATAGGTAAGTTCAGCATGATCCTCGACTCAACCCGGACGTGTTTATAACCTAAAAATAGCTAAGTAACTACGATTCTACGAATTAGGATATCAGCGGAATAAGGTCCTTTCCAACTAACAATGACTTCAAGCAGACACGTATATTTTCGTTTCCATTTTAATAATTGCAATTGAGTATAGCGTAAAGAGAAAGTAGGTAATTGAAAGACGGAAGGCAATGTGCCACCGAAGAAAATACCCCTGTTTAATGTTCTTACAGGTCAATATATATATAGTAACGTCTGTCCTTTGTTTGTGATCTAGTTTTAAAATCATACACACTGTCTTACGGGAGAATGCATTGAGACATTCTCTTTTATTTTGCTTTATAAGATCGATATGTAAAATAATATAAAAATCTGTGCTGCTAGGTTTGACTTTCAAACAAAAAATACTGTTTAAAGGGAGGCAACCTGCATTAGGGTGACTGTTACAAGTTAATGTGGGTCTTCCATATATGTTTCAATGAAATTTTCCGGAATTATGCATTCAGAGGAGTTAGCAGCATTTCAATGACTCACTTATATGTTTGGCTGCGATATTTTATGAACTTTCCATGTGAAATCCACTTTTTTGCTTAACAAAGGCAAATTTAACGCGTCAGTCTTACTTAAACCATTTTCATAAGTGCATCTCATCGAAAATTTCATCTATTTATCAAAATTAAGATTTATATCCTTTACATGAAATATGGAATAAAACATCAATGGTCGCTCTCGTGCTTTCAGGTTTACCGATCATTTCTATCATTGTAATGTAACAGGAGAGGGAAAATGCACGGCCAGACCGGGGTTCGAACCCGGGACCTTCCGAACTGAAGACGGACTATCTACAAATTGAGCTATCTGGTCGTCGACGATCGACCCAGTCCGGTTCCTCTATAGTAATATTTCCCTTATTCGGAGCATCTCTAGACAAATGTGCCACCACAATCGAGTGTCCAGTGGCTGAAGAAGACGACAACAATGACGCGTCAACCAAATCATCCTTACTATTGTCTTATTGGTTTATTTGGGCATATTAAAATAGTTATTGCCCCTACTGGTATTCCGTCTTTGCGTATTGCAGAGTTATCTTCTCTTGGGAGCAGGTATTGATTGTTACGTCACTTGTTTGTGAGAGTAACGTCATCAATTTTTGAGAAAACGACGTAATTTTCTCGCACAAACCAATGACGTAACAATCAATACCTGCTCCCAAGAGAAGATAACTCTGCAATACGCAAAGACGGAATAGGGAAACACGAAGCCCTAGTGATCGTAACATGATTTATCTCAAAGAAACAAAATAATCGTGTTCCCCTATCACAAGGACTGTACATGTATATTGTATTTTTAATTATCATTTCAATCACAACTTATAATAAAAGACTTGACCGTGAAATAAAGACCTCCAAAGTTAATTCATCAGAAACGTAAGATGAAACATACATGTACAAGTAAAAGTACCTGCGTATAAATTAAAAACTGTAGTTATTTTTCATCAAAATAATACGGCTTTATAAATAGAACGTCAACCTACCTACAACATTTTAGGTTCAAAATAAATGATCTGAAACTTATTTATAGTAGTGTTTATTTAGATACCAAAAAGCCTTCGACATATATGCCCCATCAGCAAAGCTTAGCCCGAGTTTCCTCTGGCCCACACCAGACATCTATCTGTCAAAATGTCCAAGTCTGGTATCAGGGCCAGAGGAAACTCGGGCTACAGTAAGATACACTCGCACAACTTTCAAATTAAACAATCAAGTACTGATATCCCTATGTTGTCAGATCGTCAACAGAAAGTAGCTTACAGCTGTAACTGGAGGGGATTTAGGTTGGACAAATATAACACTTACGGTTTACTACAGGGGTCACTGTTGGTGCCGCTTCTATTTGCAATTTTAGTTAATGAACTTCCAAACTTAGTGGGTTCAAAGATATGTATCTTTGTGCACCAAAATCTTTAGTGTAAAATTAAACATCCTTCCTTGATAACATGTTGAAAACAAGTTCACTGCTGTGCCTAAAGCTACACATGTTCATATATCTGCAGGAGCAGATCCAGATTAATTTCAGTTAAAAGTGGTGGCGGGGGCGCAACAGGCGATGATCCACGATTTTATGAAAGGGGTCCAGAGGCAAAGCCCCAGTGGGGGTAGTGTGGAGGATGTTTGGGGAAATGGGGTGCGAAGCGCCCTAGAAGCTAGATAAATACAAGTTAACAACGATATAAAATTATTCATTTTCTATATATAAATGTATATTGGACAGAGGCTTTGTTTGTTTGTTCGATGTGTAGCGTCTTAGCCACAGCCAGGGTCATATGAGGACGGAGAAATCCATGAAGTTTGAACAAATATATTTAAAGCTTTATCCGTATCATATGTGCTGGGAATACTAATAGTAAGATGATGTGTATATTCTACAGGTACTCCGGTTTCCTCCAACATAGACCCCCGCTTGCTAGCATCTGGACCAACTAGAGAAATTGCTATTCTAGATCTATATATCTGTCTCGGGGACATTTTGCAGAGAGTAAATCGCGAAAATTGAGACTTACTACAAATTAATCACGTTTTAATTGTATTAAATATCAGCAATCGGTATGCCACAAGCATTTTTTTCTTTGGTGGATTCCGTCTGCTTACGCGCCTGTTTGCTCTTATTTCTATAGGTTTTTCTTTTACAATGTATATTTACACATAATTTCAACAAATACCTTGCTGTTCAGGGCATCATTAATAAAAAAAAATGGACCGAGCTTGTCCTGTGCCGTTTTCGTTTATCGCGATCCAAACGGATGCACCGGCTGGACTTTTCAGTGAACAGAGTTGTTCGTTTATGAAATAAGGTCGGACCCAGTAATCTGATTCTGCTTTCAGGCAAGCCTTGACAAAGACTTGTAAGACTTACATAAACAGTTGCAGGTCCGCCAGGATTTTTACCCGAAATTGTCACATTAAATAAACGGACGTATCCTGCTATTGTCTTTGCGTTGTTTTCTCCCATGTTAACAGTGAAACGGTTGAAATTTAATTTGTAAAGCTTTCTAGTTTTATTATTCAGCTGTAGGTATTTCAAAATGTATTATACGATTAAATTATAATGAATAAAATGGACACTATTATGGCATTTTGTTATAACTGTTCTGATAGGAATGGAAAATCGACGGATATTATTGGTAGTATTCGTATTTCACACAGCACCGCCTTGTTCCGGTCACGCGACTTCCATCCGGGCTTCTGTTGATAGGGACATAAGCAAAGAGAGCGACCACGGCGTCGGAGAATAGGGATTTTCCCCTGAATATATTTACATCATAGGTACGTTTAGTGTATGAATTTGTCTTCTTTGATTAGCCAAAATGTATATTAGATAGCCTTTGTCATATTTTATCTTTCGATGTTAAAATTAAGAGTATTAAAAAGCGTATTATTGACGTAAATAAATGACCCTGTCTGAATAACGCAACGTTCTATAAATAGAACCGGCAATAATGTGTATTTGTTTGGACTCGAAATCAGTAAAATAGCCAATATCTTTTGGATGGCATGGGTTCTTTTTGTACGTAAACGGTTTGAGCATAAAATAATGGACACAGTTGTTTATCTTCCTTGTTAATTATGAGCTAAAAGGTACAACAATGAAATGCACCCCAAGCTCACGTGCATAAATTCCACGAGTCCGTTTTGATGAGGTCATGTTTATATGAAAGTGGGAAGGTGTTTTGTTCACCTATTTCACAATTTCGAGTAACCCTTAATTTATATAAATATCAAAGGAGTTGCATTGACGACAGGGAAATATGTTTTTTACGATTATTCCTCAGTATTTCTCCCACATGGTGTAACACCAAGCCGACTGTCCTGTAATTTTCTCTCAAGATTTGTGAAGCATTACATCATAGTCTGATTTGTCCAGACTCGAGAGGTAAGGGATAATATGTTTTTTTTCAAAGTGGATAACGCTCTGCCTATCAAAATGAACAAACTTCGAAAAGGGATAGTCACATGCCACAAGGAAAGACCTATGACATGTGATACAATTCTAAATTGAGATCCTAGCCACAGGAAGATGTAATTTGATACTTTATTCAAATCTGAACAATATTTTCATTATAATAATTTGAATGGTATGTTCAATTTATCACTAGCCCTGACACAAAATAAAGTAATCCTTAATGTTTCGATATATATTATTTACTGGAAGTGTACTGTCTGCTGTAAATGTGTGCTAAACAAACTTGGACCATAGAATATTCAGACCGTAGATGTCGCAAGACAAATGTTGCCAACGAAACTTTTTTTTTTTAATTTATTTAATTGTAAAATTAAATTTAAGCCACGAACTCTTTAAGTTGGTCATTTGCAAAACTTTATTGGTGCCATTTCCATGTGATAAAGTATACTATTAAAAACATAAAACACATCTTGTGCCCTAGGTAACTTTTTGAGCATTAAAATAATGGATGAAAATATACTTCAGGAAAATCAAAGGGCTTAAAGCATTCATTTAAGCAGGAATACAATCTAGAGAGCAACTTTATATATAACTTCATGATATATATTAATAAGCAAGTCCAACACATCTGTTTTCACTTTATGGAAAGGTTTTTATTACCAGTTTTTGCTATTCTGTCCAGAATAACTAACCTGAAATATCTGTTGTCAGTGTTTTTATTTTATTTGCTCCAGAAAACTGGAAACAAACATCAGAAATTATAAAAATTGGTCAGATGTAATGGCCACCAATAAAGAAAATCATATGCTACATTGTGAAACTTTCTCTGAATGTATTTCTTAACATTTTTTTCAGGTTGGTAAGTATGGATTGCAGAAATATCCATGTAGTGCACAGTGTCATTCTGTGACAATTTGATGACTATTATATTGTACAATATTCTGTAACCTTTATTTTGTCTGTTGAAGGTGACAGATTATGTATCACACTAGTCATTGAATTGAAACATCATGTAATCACTGGTTGTGCTACATGGACCTTTCTACAACTGCTCTGACCATAATCCTTAACATGGTTAAAGATGACCAAGAGCTTCATATGGTCAAACATCTACAACTGTCGGCATTCCCACAGTCAGTTTAGTTATTTTAATATTTTTGATTTGTGTTTTTTTCTACATAAAGTGATTCCCTCCTCTTGGGAGCCTAGAATGTCCGACTCCAAAGATGAGAAGGGGGAGGAGGAGAAGACTTATGGGGGATGTGAGGGTCCTGACGCCATGTATGTCAAACTGGTGTCATCTGACGGCCATGAATTCATTGTGAAACGGGAACATGCACTAACATCTGGTACTATCAAGGCCATGCTAAGTGGGCCAGGTAGGTGAAAATTTTAGTGTTTCAACTGAGTTATCAGCTCACTCTGTCTAAACTGTCCAACTAGACGTTTGTCTAAGCAGGCGAAAGAATTTGGTTTTGATTATGTATAACATATAGATTTTCTAAACCCTAGAATAGTGCAATCATGTCATGCGATTACGACTACTGATAATTCAGTCGTTATCATTAATTAACAGGCACTCAGACAAGGAGTCGAGTGCGGTAGTCATTTTCTGGAATACACCTGACTTTTTACCATGTCAATTACAACAAGCAAGTTACAAGTAAGTTGGTTTGCGCATATAGATTCCATGCTTGAGCATGAGAACAGTTTCATGAATACAGGCCCTGGACTCGGGCTTCCCCTACGGGGCTTGCTAACATTTTGAGAGCCCACTATATCTTTTAGAATTGTTAGAATTTAAAAGTATGTATAGTACTAGACATTTCACACTTGATGAGAAACTTCAGTGGTATAAGAGCTAAGTTTTGATCTTAATTCTGACATAGAAACTTCCTTGGGAATCCATTTCATTGATTAAAGATTTAGTAATGGTAACATTCATATATATATTCATATTTTGTTCAGACAAGGTGGAAATTTAACTTCCATTTCAAAAGTCTAGTAGTCTGAAATCTGCTGTAATAAAATAGGCTAAAGACCCTTGTCTTTAACAACATTATTTCATTGAGAGTATACGTATCGTAATAAAATTTGATGCACCCCTCTGCTCAGTTTTGTTTTTGAAGAAAATCTTGTTTAAAATCAGCAGCGACTGACTTTCTCAATCCTGCCCCACCCCAAATGATTTATCTGAATTATTGTTAAGCAGATTAAACATTTCATGTTTCAATAAACTATATATAGTCAAACATTTCATGTTTCATTTAAGGGGCTGGTCGGGGGAGAAAATGTCATATTTGCTAAAATGGCATACACATGTTTAAAATACCTTATGAAATATACCGATACAAATTTTGCTGAAATTCACTCCCTAAGAGTAAAAATTCCAATTATATTAAAGAAATCCTAAATCGTCACCTGACAGTCTAAAACTCTCAATTGACCCAGATCAGTGATGTAATTTTACTGCACGCGTGTCATCAACAAGGCCAAATGTAAACATTGTGGCAAAAGAAAAAAGATGCATGCAAAAGTCATGACAGGCACAAGGTATCAATACCGTTATATATAACAACAACATATAGATAGGAATACTATACTTTCATCATACATGACTTTTGAAAACAATTATTTACGTATAGTATTGCTGTCTTGTCCGCTACTTGAGTCCGACATGGTACATGACAGCATGCTATTGTTGTTATCTTCACTGCCTCACTTTCGAAACAACCACGTGACATATATAAATAGATCTGCGCTAAATTTATGCGGGGCTTCCCTGAGATTTCAGTGGTCAAAACTGGACATTGCAAGCAGAACTAGACCATCATATTGCCGTGGTATAACTTTTGGAAGGCCAGAGAACGTATTTAGACCCATTTATTTTGTATTTTTTCCCCAACCAGCCCCTTTAAACTATATATATAGTCAATAGTATTTTTGTCCTGCATTAGATAGAATAAACGTAAAATAGTAAATGAGTGCAAAGTGAAAAGTACTTGAAAGTTTTATTTTAATTTTTTAGAAAATAACACTAATGTGACATACACAAATTAATGATTTGAATATATTTATTGAATGTTGTCTATAGTGATATTTTTGGGGCTGAAATCTCCACTTACCCATCCTATTGGTATTATATATCTAAGGTCAAACTTGTTTTTAAACTCAGATACATTAGATTACTTTGTTCGTTTTAATTTGATTATAATGTAAACTTACACTGCATCCATGAAGTGGTCACCTGATCAGGAGCATTTAAAAGACTCACAGCATGAAAAGTACAATACAGTTCCCATCAATACAGCATGCATTTGACCTGACATCCTACTACATCTGATTTTGGCATGAAACAAAGCAAACAAAATCATATTGGCTCACTGATTGTACAAATGCAACATAGGAGTAATAGGCAGCCATTACCTGCAATGTACACAATAATACAATTACATATTTACTTGCTATCACAAGTTCAGATATTTTTGATGCCATTTAAACCTGTGGAAATTTGACAAGTCATTTATCCAATTTGTTGTAGTCAGTTTGCCAATGTGATCAATAATCAAATGAGCTTATTTTCTGTTTACTTGTACTTGCAGGTCAGTTTGCTGAGAATGAGACAAATGAAATTAATTTCAGGGAAATACCGTAAGTATTTAGCGAGTTCTTTGTCTTAAATCTCGTCATACTCTCGGGTTGACTGAATGATCACATAGTGAATCCAAGTATTTAGGTAACTTTCTAAGAAAATTGACTAGTAGATTTTTATTGTGATAATTTCTTGTTTCTCACTGGCTTCAAACATTATTCATCAGACATAAAGACAATTGTTTCTTTATTGTTGGAATAGAAATATTGTTAAAATAATTATTGACCTGTTTTGGGTTTGATTTTTGTTGTATAAATACTAATATTATCAGATTATATGTAGACAATACCACACATGTGTAAAATGCAATCTGAGATGTCAGAGGAACACATGCAGTATTGCTTTACATATCATTAATTGTTCTTTCAATGCATTTTATATTTTCTTCAAAACTTTGCTCATCACATTACCATATTTATGATTAATTTGCCTCCTGAAAGCTTGAAACAAACAACATTGATAGACAGAATTGAAACTACGTTAATGTGTCAAACTTAATTACCATAACATAAAATGGCTCTAAAATGTTTAGAGCCCATTTCTGTGTGAACTCTTGATTAAATCAATGTATAACAAACCCATGATATTCAGTCAGAAACTAAGGAGTTCTTGATAATGGGGTAAAACAACATCTTGTATTATATGATATAGTGTGAAAACTGACTAGATCGCAATAGTAAGATGTATTAGGAACCATAGCTAATGTCCAGTAAATGAATATAGTTTTTGTCTTTCTTACAGGTCACATGTACTGCAGAAGGTTTGCATGTATTTTACCTACAAAGTGAGATACACTAACAGTTCCACAGAGATCCCAGAATTTCCTATCGCACCCGAGATCGCTTTAGAGTTACTGATGGCGGCAAATTTCCTGGATTGTTAAATGACTCACGCTTTATTTGTAAATTGGAAATTAATATTTGAGGATTCTCGTATATAATGATGATTCAGTAACAGTAATCTGCACTTGGGATAACAGCTGTGCACATTATGATTGAGCAAACAAATCCAACCTGCTGTTGTGACCATCTCCAATATTTGTTTATTGTGGTTATTTCGGAATGGTAAGGATGTGTATTCAAAAGTTGTAATATCAAAAGAACTGAGAATACAAACAGAGACAAAGACAACCCCAGATCTGATGCAAGCTTGAAGAATGAACTGTATGTTGGTATTGTTTGCATGTGAGATGTATTTATCATCCTCTTTGTCTGCAAGTGACCTATAGTTTAATACACAAGATAACTGAAAAGTATAAGTACCTTTTTTTTACCCTTCTTAATTATTCTTTGTGAATGTTGTTACTATTTATTATTAAATATTGTGATATTTCATCACATTATGTATACGTGCATCAGGTGTAAACAAATAGAAGTACACATTTCAATTCCAGCAAGTCGTGTCTGTACCTACTTTTCACAATAACTATCAACGATTTCCTTACAAGAGGGAGATTCTTCATTGTTCAATTTCAGATCACGAGATCTGTTTTGGAATAACACATGCAAAAATAAGGGTAATTGTTTTTTCCCCCAGGAAGTATTGCACACTGTTTTGATTTCACTTCATTGCATTACTTATTTATGTAGAACAAAAATGTATAGCAATATAACTAAGTATGTGTATATAGCTGATGCTTTGTGATATTCAAGTGAGTAGGCAGGTCTGTGTACGTTTAGAAAGAAATATGTAAACCTCAACATTCATTAAAGTTCTATCCATTTTATTGAATTGTTTCTTTTAGTTTTGTTTTCTGCCGAGTATTGTGCTGCTCTCTAGTGAAGAGAATGTATCCTCATCCTCATCATCCTATATACATACTTAACAATGTACCTGTAACATATCAAATGTGACACCTGACCTTTCTTATACGAACCCTGTATAAAGCTATTCAATATGAAGCAACAGTGAGCAGGACTTGGTGACAAATCATATTGAAATGTGATCTTGAAGGTGTTGCTGGATATTCATACCCCTGCTTCATGAATGATATGGGAATCAAACTTTGCAGTTTCACATTCAAAAATGAGGCCACTGTGAACTCAATTTGACCATATGCCTTGACCTCCAGTGCTCCAGTAATGGCTTCTTGAGAACATCTCAGCCTGTTCATGAATTGGCATCACACTCGGTAATATATAGCTATAGGTGCATCATGAAAAAGGGCAGCGTGTCTCATCCTAAATCGAGGTCACTATGACTTCAATTGAACCTTTGACCTTGACCTCAATTATTAAATTAAGTGTACACTGGTTTTTTGATCATATCTTAGCCACTGTATGACAGTAGAGGTTTTTTAGGTCACCTGAGCTTTGCTCAAGTGACCTATTCCAATCGCTTTTCGTCCGTCGTCGTCCGTCGTGCGTAAACTTTTACATTTTCAACTTCTTCTCAAGAACCAGTGGATGGATTTTTTTCAAACTT
>NW_018407563.1:78214-93053 GCF_002113885.1 Mizuhopecten yessoensis
GTCAGAATCATCTTGGGTAAATAAGAGTTTTACTTTGTAAAATAAGGATTCCTGCCCCATCCCCAGGGGCTAGGGCGAGGCCCCAAAGGGAACATTTACCAATATTTTCAAATTCTTATCCATTGATGACATGACAAGTATTGTATTTCACTTAGTTTACATGCTGATTTCCACATCACATCTAAACAATAAAATAAAGCTACCAGTACCTATGATATAACTCAGGTGACCGCTAAGGCCCTTGGGACTCTTGCTTAAATACCAACAGTCATATTTTGTCAGTAGCAACCTGGAATGATACACTATAAAATTATTTGTCTAATGTTTAAAAATCTTCCTAACATTTGTTAGTCCAAGAGTCGTTGGTCAGTACGTCTTCGTAGGTACCTGTGGTGGAATACTACAATT
The DNA here is from genome assembly GCF_002113885.1 of Mizuhopecten yessoensis. Lineage (NCBI taxonomy): Eukaryota > Metazoa > Mollusca > Bivalvia > Pectinida > Pectinidae > Mizuhopecten > Mizuhopecten yessoensis. The sequence continues at coordinate 78,623 of NW_018407563.1, forward strand.
TGTATGCCCCCGCCATAAGATGAGGGGGGGGGGGGGGATATAGTGTTGCCCATGTCGGTCTCGTCCCATCCCAATTCAATGTAAATACCAATCGCGCCCTGATTCAATGTTAACACTTAGCAACTTCATTCTTTGATAGATTTTTGTCAAACTTTATACAAAAGTACAACCCTCCATAAAATTGGGGGGGGGGGGGCATATAGTGTTGCCCATGTCTGTCCCGCCCGGATTCAATATAAACACTTAGCAACTTCATTCTTTGACAGATTTTGGTCAAACTTTATACAAAGGTCAAGTATGAGTATGCCTCTGACATCCTTGTGTTTCAGGGTTCCAAGGTCACTGTTGCTATATATAGAAAATCATCAACTGATTCAATTTAAACACTAAGCAACTTCATTCAATATGTTATGGAGATGGTAATAACATACAGAAAAAACATGAATATTAAAATCAATTTTAAGAGTAGTACTTTGTGTGTGTGCATGCTTGAGGGTATCAAGATCAAAGTGGTTGTAATTTTATCAAACACTGAAACTAATTTCACATGGCAGCGAGGGCATTAATGTCCTACAGGCATTTTCTAGTTTTTCATGAAACTGACCTTGAACTAATTTCAAGGTCACATTGGTGTAAAATCATTTCAAAGAATTCAAACAATAGAAAAATGTACCTCGGTATGTTTTGCAGATTTGCAGTGTCGATCATTTTTTCTAACACACAGAGTAATGTGTTGAGGTCAAAGTCTTTTTGTAAGCACATGCCAGAGTCGAGGGTCAGCATTCGCTATCATGGGGAAAAAATAGAACGGGTTCTAAGTCCCATGGCAGTGGCGTCTGGCTAATAGTGGCATCGGAAAACGGCAGTGGCGTCTGGCCAATAGTGACATCGGAAAAGTGCGATAACTTTACCTCATGGATAAGCTAAAAGCTTGGCCTTATTTCGAGGTCACAGGGTCAAATTTATTCAAAATATCAACATTATTTAGAGGAGGACAATGCCAAGAGCCATGATGTGTTGATATATCATGAAGAACGATGATACATGCACATCTTAGGTTTTCTTTGGGTCAAATGTATACACATAGGCTGTTAAAGCACAGGGACCTGATAATTTGTTACGGCTATATTTCGACCTAAACTAAGGTGTTCAGAGTAATTTTACATGTTTCAGGGGTTTAGACAACAGGGTCACGTTACAATCACACATATGCTATACTGATACGGGTCACAACACACATGAACATACACCCATATCATTATAGCATATGTGTGATTGTGACGTGACCCTGTGTTTAGACCGACATATTTGGCAAACAACTAGATAGGCCGAGTTGTCTAAACAGTGATTAGCGCAAATTTTAATTTTGGTGTATTTTTAAAACACAACCATTGAATTAGTAACAAACTTTCAGATATCAAATTAAGTAGAGCAAATTTAAATTAAAAAATGTGAGATTTTACCTTGTATATTGACAAAATTATTAAAGGTTAAAAACATGTCGTTAAACAGTGGTTAACTTAATCAATTGGACCTGGTTGTAACTAAGTAATATACAGTTTCCTCAAATTACCTTGATCAGCTTCCAAGGTCACGGGACTGATAAAGAAAAAACTAAAAAATGACATGTACAATGGGGTGAAGTGTAGCGACATGATTTTTCGGTATATTATGGTGACCTGGAGTGGATGACTTTTTCTTAAATATTGATTTGAGGTGAAAATGTCAAGTTTGGGAGCTGGTCATTGACATAGTTCAACTTAAAGTAACTCCAATGTAAAAATAGTTTGAAACTAGCTCATTAGCAAAAGTGTAAGCGCTGCTGGCCCTCTTAGTGTCTTACTTATATATTTGGTATCGCTCTAGCGAATCTACTTCCCATTGGGTAGCCACGAAACTTTATACAAGTGTATATATAAGATATGAACTCCTAGAAACAATGCTTTTCGGGGTGATACCCGGAAAGTCAATGTCACAATGTATAGAAAACAAAAATAAAACAAAAACGGTTTGTTTCTTTAAAACGTCAAAATATATATTTTTTCTCATTAATGGCGCATTTTGACGTCGTACTCAGTCAGATACCATGTTTCAAATTCCCTCCTTGTGCTATCACGCGTATATCTTAGAAGACTGTTATAACAAACATATGAAAAGCTATTTGATATATTTAGTCATTCCAGTTTTACATTACCTCTAGGGATCTTGCTATCATAAGAAGTTACATTTCATCATAGACGATTAAGCTAATAAAGAGATTGTCAAAAGACGTCAGTGGGGGACACTGAACGTAAAACGTTCCATGTTTATAGTCTGCATACGCACAGGGACTTGAGAATGTCTTACATCTATATTTGGACCTAAACTAAGGTGTTCAGAGTAATTTTACATGTTTTAGGGGTTTAGATCGACTTTCGGTAAAAATGATAACGCGTATGATCATATATATATACGAGCAGGAAGGAAAGCTCTCGATGTCGAAAAGTTGACCCACCTAACTTTCTTGCATCGTATTCTGAAGTATGTATATGATCATTAGGGTGTCATTTTTACCGAAAGTAGATCTAAACCCCTAATCATATAAACTTACTCTGAACACTAATTAGTTTAGGTCCAAATATAGCTGTAACAAATGCTCTGGTAATTGTGGTTCTATTTACTGGATAATCGGCAAACTGGATAATCGGCAACAATGTTAATTGTTTTAAAGTTTTGAAAGGGGAACGTCAATATGGTTTTATCACAGGTACTACTAGGCTTAGCCTCGTCTGTTAATACACCTATAATATAATCAAAACGAGGCTAGTACTTGTGGTTGTATAACGTTAGCACGATGTTTTACTCAAATGTTTTAGAAACAATTCTCAGTGAGGAGGGAGTTGAAATATGCACTGTCACACGCTTCCTTACCGTAGTTGTTTGGAGTGATCTCCCCTTCTATAAACACCGACCCAGTGATGTGTACGGTGTTTTGAGCGGTCGACAAGCCCTAGTTGAACTATGGTAAGTTAAATCGTATATCGGACTGTGAATGGTGGACAAAAGGACAGACGGGTATATTTACTTCTGGTACTTTGTAAATAATTTCCCAAAGACGTACAAGTGGTGTAAACTCGGATTCAATATTTTGTGGAATGACATGGGAAGGGAGACGACTCTATTAGAAAACGATACGATTGTTAAGCTATGGTAGTATACATGTGTATTATCACAAAAAGATCGAAATATCTTTTGGTGTTCAAAATGCAGACAGATCTTGTTGCAATAAAATGTTTACATTCAAATATTATTTTATGATGAATGAATAAATAAATTCATATCTAGCCAAAAATATGATAGGCCTACAACTTATGAAAAGTATTGTCAAAAATCACCACTGTCGAATGTGTTCCGTTTATTAAAGGCAAATGTGGTCGGGCTATTGTAAACCAGCTGTCATTGTGAAATGTTTTATGAAAACAATAATGAATGTTTGGAATTATCGTCTCGTGATATCAATTATAAAAATGAAAATTTAAGCTTGATATAATTATGCAGGATTTATAGTGTTAAAAGTGGCTACTCTGACTATACACAAACCCATCTAACTGTCTATATCGATCACCCCACTGCTGTTAGGTAGGCAGTAACATGTAACAAACAACTGATTTTGGTTACCGTTTTGGGGATTTGCATTGGCCATCGGTTTAAAAACCGCTTGTTTAGCTTTTTTCTTTAAACTGTATTAATGTAAGGGTTTACACAGCAAGCCAGCTATTTTGCTGTGGTAGTACAGGTACATGTATAAGGCTAAAGTCTATGAAATTCATCTCGCTGTTAAAACTTCATCCATACCACATCCAAACATTTTCCAAAATCGAGGGGCCAATTTGTTATAGATAATTCGACCACTACCAGCTTCTGTGAAATTTCAAGCCTGTCCTGACATTATAAATTGCTGTAAAATTTGTCTTATTTATTTGATCGGGATGTCAGGGATGGTAGAGTTTGACGTTTTAGACAATAGTCTGTTTGAAAGATTCACATTCGATGATGCGTTTGTTCCGTATGGTACTTATAAGATTTCCAGAATAATTCCTTTTGATTTTAATATTTTGTTGGCATTCATTGATATAGGAAGGATTTATTCGAAAGTTTTGAGTATGACTATAACCAAATTTCGAGCTAGAAACATTTAACTCTAAGCTTCTAACCTTTAACTCCTTATGTTATGATTGGTTTGGTTTAGTATTGTTTAACGTCCTATAAACAGCTATGGCCATTTAAGGACGGCCTCATCTGTGTGCAAGATGCATGCGTGAAGTGTATGCATGTGTTTTGGGAGGCTGCGATATGTTCGTGTTTGTCTCCTTGTGATAGCGCGGAACTGATGCCGACTTTATAGTGCTACCTCACTGAAACATACTGCCGAAGACACACAGCAGGACACCCCACCCGGTCACATTATACTGACAACGGGCGAACCAGTCGTCCCACTACCAAATTGCTGAGCGTTAAGCAGGAGTAGACAGTACCATTTTTACAGACCTTGTATTGGTATGTCTCGGCCAGGGGACAGAACCCAAAGCCTTCCTCACAGGGGTGAACGCTCAACTAAAGGCCAAAAGTAAGGCATTGTCAAGGGAGACATTAGGAAGAAGAAAGTTGTTTGGAAAGAAGAGAAAAGATAAGATCCCAAATTTAGTCGCCTCCTACGATCATGCAATGGGGGTAGCAGGTACAATTCTTACGCCCTACCTGCAGGGACTTATGTTATGAACGTTCGTGCAATGGTTTATTGTTATCAAGTTAAAAAAAATCCCCTTACTCACAGTAGCAGCACAGGAACTGACCTAGCTGTGGGAACCGTTTTAATTTTTTGAAATGGTCCGATATTCAATATAAAAAAATAAAAAATAAAAAAAAAAACGATCGGGCCTAGAAGCTCCGGTTCCCGCAGCTAGAACTGACCAATTTCTCTTGACATTCATGAACAAAAAGGAACGACAACGTCATATACAACCTTCAGAACGTGTAAACCAATTCCTCGTGAATCTCATACCTGTACTACCACAGTTTGCTCTATATTACCATATATATAACACATTGTATATAACACCTTGTATATAACACCATGTATATAAGACCATATATATAACACCATGTATATACCACCTTGTATATAACACCATGTATATAACGCCATATATATAACACATTGTATATAACACCTTGGATATAACACCATGTATATAACGCCATATATATAACACATTGTATATAACATCTTGTATATAACACCATATATATAACACCTTTTATTTAACACCGTGTATATAACACGTTGTATGTAATACCATGTATACACCATATATATAGCACCATGTATATAACACCTTGTATATAACACGTTGTATGTAACACCATGTATATAACACCTTGTATATAACACCATATATATAACACCATGTATATAACACCTTGTATATAACACCATGTATATAACACCTTGTATATAACACCATGTATATAACACCTTGTATATAACACCATGTATATAACACCTTGTATATAACACCATGTATATAACACCTTGTATATAACACCATGTATATAACACCTTGTATATAACACCATGTATATAACACCTTGTATATAACACCATGTATATAACACCTTGTATATAACACCATGTATATAACACCTTGTATATAACACCTTGTATATAACACCTTGTATATACCACCATATATATAACACCTTGTATATAACACCATGTATATACCACCATGTATATAACACCTTGTATATAACACCCATGTATATAAAACCTTGACAGAAGTCATCCACTGCGAACTGACTGCTGTATTTCTGTACTTTCAGACTCTCAGACTGATTTCATCAAGGTGCAGCATTTATACAGCTGAGAAAATCCTGAGAACGCGACAAGGTAAGTCAGACTTTTTACTCTGTTAAACGTTTTCACTTCAATTCATAAATTTACTTACAATGTACAGCTTACTCTTTTGTAAGGCAGAACAAAAATAGGTGTAATTTCGTGTTGATCTTCCTTTCAAATTTTGTTTAGCATTATAATATAGTCTTTGTTAAATTCATTGTTTCTGGAAGAAACATTTACGGGTTAAAATTTACTAGGTTGAACGGTGGCGGTCAATATTAGTGTATAGCTTTAAAAGCTGTTTGTCTGTTGTAAGGTGTTTAACCATGGTTTGCTTTAGTACCTAACGGGTATCGAAAGACTCTAGGTTTGTAATCTGTAATAATAACGATACCTAAGGGATATCGAAGGACTCGAGGTTTGTAATCTGTAATAATAACGATACCTAACGGGTTATTTATTTTTTAAGGAGCACATTATTTCTGTGTACATGTTGTTAGATTTATTATTTGACTTATATTGTATTTTTACCGACATGATTTTGTATTAGAATTAGAGAAACTATAGTTTCTTTCCTAATGCTGAACCAGGAGAAAACCCATGTGGTCGAACGCTGGCCAACTAGGTGGCTCTTTTTTTGTCTTGTTCACCTCGTCCTCATCCTCAGGCGACATTCATCCGCGATATATACAATAAAATGTATATTTAATTTTAAAAAATGGTTAGCTTATCGAACTCACAAAATTAACCGATTGAAATTGACATTACAGAATGTATGAAGTAGAAATAGTTAGATAAGCATGATAAACAACAGTCAGACGTTTTGAGACCTCTGTATACTTTTAATTTCAGTGAAAAGAAAACCTTTAAGAAGTTTACTTAGATGTAGGCCGTACTGTACGTCATCGAGTCACGAGATCTCGTTCCGAGAGAGACTTCAGAGCTATGGTGAAGGCAGCGTGGATCTCACCAAAGACGAAACTGATGGAATTGCCGTCATCACCTTAAACAACCCGAATAAGAAAAATGCTGTATCAGGTAACCCCCGTAAATTTTCGTGAACTAACGATTATTCTTTTAGAACCATCAATTGTTCAGCATGATGCAGCAACTTACTACGAAAAGTCTTTTTGATAGAATCAATATATTTTTTCCATTTTATGATTTATAGATATTAAAAAATCCTTTTTAGCCTATAATTAAATGCATTCTATAAGTTTGGAAAACGGATTTAGAACATCGTTTTTTAATTGAATACTTTTTCGTTGTGTGTCTGTTACACATTTAATGATGAAATATTATGGACCTTTTCAGGAAAAATGATGCTTGATTTCCGCAATGTGGTTGAAGATTTGGAAGCATGGGATGACGGGAAGGGTGTGATATTGACGGGTTCACAGGGAACCTTTTGTTCTGGAGGTGATTTGACCACTGTCCAGAACATCCTCACACCAGAACAGGGCTACCAGATGGCGGACTTCATGCATGAAACATTGACACGACTTCATTGCCTACCGTTAATCAGTATGGCATTGGTTCAAGGTAACGCCATAGGAGGCGGGGCAGAACTGACAACAGCATGTGACTTCCGTGTGATGACCAATACGGCGCGTATCGGGTTTGTACATATGAAGATGGGTGTGTTAACCGGATGGGGAGGGGCGACAAGGCTTGTGAGACTGGTAGGTCGCTCACACTCCCTAGATATGTTGTGCTCATCGAGACTGCTCTCTTCCCAGGAGTGTTTGAGGCAAGGTTTAGCTGATCATATCATTCCTATACAGACACCCAAAAAGGAAAGTGTAGAGGACCACGATGACGTCATGAAGATCGGTCGTGCCTGGCTAAGCCAGTATTGTCGTGCTGACCGTCAGCTTGTGAGGGACATGAAGACCGCGGTATTAGGAGCCTGTGAATTAGACTATATGTCTTCACTGGAAAGGGAGCGCGCTATATTTAATAGGACGTGGGGAGGGCCTGCTCATAAAAGGGCACTGGATTTAAATATCAAGCATTCCTGACCCAGATCATACAGTAGGAACAGCATTGGCTGATTTAATAAAATCTTCGGGGATACAGGAATCACAGGGACCTGATAATGGGTTACAGTATTGCTATGTTTAAACTTAAATGGTGTGTCCAGAATGATATTAGATGTTTTAGGGGTTAAGCCCAACTCTCCGTAAAATGCCATCCAAGGGACGTTATATACATAGCAATTTTACCGATATAAACCCCTAAAACCTATAATATTACTCAATAGCTTCTAATATGCTTGGAGTAATCCGACCACACTGCAGATGTTTCATAAAGCTTATTTATAGAAATCACCATTTTTGATTGACTAACACCTATGCATGATAAGATTTTCAAAAGTCCTAAGAAACCTATATATCTGTAACAAATGAATCTACAACTTATAAAAGCAGGTAAGAAGTACGTCGAAACATGACAACGTTCGCGGTAGGCCATGAGAAGCACAAGATAACACACATGTCTACTGGATTATCAGAGTAACATATCTGTGTACCATTTCAGGACACGCCCGTAAATTTATGGGTACTTACCTGTAAATCGTATATATAAACGTACGATTTTTTTACCGTTTCCCGACGCACAGGAAAGTTATTGGGGCCCGTAAATTATGACCAGATCATCTGTATTTAACACCAATTGATACCTGGCGTAAACCACACGTAAGCTTACGTGTAGACCTAACCAATGTAAATAGAGATTGCGGCCATATTACGTTATTAAACATGAAAATCAACGGATACATTTAAAATGTTCGTGTGTGTTGTGAAACGGTACTGTGATCTTAATGTTTTTTACTTATGAGTCCTATCTCTATTCAGTGAAATTAGCATTGAAGTTCTTGTATTTATCATATTCAAATTGTAGCTTGATGTGAACTAATAAATAAAATTTAAAATGTTTTTGACATGTAAACCATTTTCTTTCGTAATCTGAGTTTATATTTTTTGTTTTAACGTTATTATATGTAAAGAGAAATTGACTTCCCCATCCAAAATTTTACTGTAGGATTTTCTTTACAAATGTTCATTATTTTAAAATCTGCAATCAATACATTGCCAATTGTTATTGTTTCTTGCCTCCTGCAGTATACATTCATATTTCATGTTAGCACACATATCTAGTCTTCTCTACGTGACCAAATAGGTTTTTTTAACATAATGTGAATGAGTGTCAACAAAGAGATCTCGGATGAAGTTTTGTGCTTTACTGGTCACTGTCCATACCACGTTAGCCATTTGACTTATGTAAATGTCCTAAACATATAAATCAATCAAACTGTGAAGTAGCTCAAGGAATTTGAAATATTTACAAATTGCGTTGCTTGATACAAGGGCCATAAACATGGATAGTTATTGAATTTGTGTGAATGATGACAGACCGAGACGTGTATGACCACTCCTCTACTTCAACACAAAACATATCTGTGTCTTTATCTACTGTTTCCTGTCACTGGGATCAATCTCTTGAAATAAATAGTCCGACATTTTATCACGTAATATAAATCATTTTGGAAGATTTTTGCGCATCATCAGTATATTTGTTTGTACGATGTTTGCATCAGAGATCGTTTTAAATATGTATAGGATCATTACATAAAATCTGGTTTTATTTAGTCTACCGTCATCGCTCATGTGTCGAGTCTATTGTATACTGGTTTTCACGTGTACGATGGCTGAACCAAAGTTAATTCTACAAAATGTTCAGTCCACCTGTTTATAAAGGTCATCTGTCTATAAAGGCCTTCTGTTTATAAAGACAACCTCTTCATAATGACCTATATATAGGTCACCTATATTTGTTGCTTTTCTACCTGACATGTTTGATCTTTTGTTATCTCCCTTTGACGGACTTCATAGCTGTCTCAACATTTGGTTCTTCGTGGTCAAAATTGTAGTGGTGGCTGTCTATTATCAATGATTTAGGGTCAAATCTTAATCTGTTAGTCATTGACATATCAGAGTCATATCAATTTATGATAGTTACGTCAGAGGTCCAATCATTGATGTTTATGGTACGTGTTTAAGGGGTTTTAGACCCGATGTTTATGGTACGTGTTTAAGGGGTTTTAGACACGATGTTTATGGTACGTGTTTAAGGGGTTTTAGACACGATGTTTATGGTACGTGTTTAAGGGGTTTTAGACACGATGTTTATGGTACGTGTTTAAGGGGTTTTAGACACGATGTTTATGGTACGTGTTTAAGGGGTTTTAGACACGATGTTTATGGTACGTGTTTAAGGGGTTTTAGACACGATGTTTATGGTACGTGTTTAAGGGGTTTTAGACACGATGTTTATGGTACGTGTTTAAGGGGTTTTAGACACGATGTTTATGGTACGTGTTTAAGGGGTTTTAGACACGATGTTTATGGTACGTGTTTAAGGGGTTTTAGACACGATGTTTATGGTACGTGTTTAAGGGGTTTTAGACACGATGTTTATGGTACGTGTTTAAGGGGTTTTAGACACGATGTTTATGGTACGTGTTTAAGGGGTTTTAGACACGATGTTTATGGTACGTGTTTAAGGGGTTTTAGACACGATGTTTATGGTACGTGTTTAAGGGGTTTTAGACACGATGTTTATGGTACGTGTTTAAGGGGTTTTAGACACGATGTTTATGGTACGTGTTTAAGGGGTTTTAGACACGATGTTTATGGTACGTGTTTAAGGGGTTTTAGACACGATGTTTATGGTACGTGTTTAAGAGGTTTTAGACACGATGTTTATGGTACGTGTTTAAGGGGTTTTAGACACGATGTTTATGCTGTTTTTAATCACAAACAAAACTGTCAAAGAGTGAATTCAAATATGTCATAATACATAATGCATTTTGAACATATTGAATGATCGTAGCAAACAAATCTCAATTTTCAAATAATGGCCTGTATTTCTATCTATTTAAAAAATAAAAAAGAGGAAAAAAATGAAAGAAACCACCGTAAATCAGTTTCAAATGTTGTCACTTTAAATGACCAATGACTTTGCATCGAATGGTGGCGTGGTTGATCTCTAACCACGGTCGTAGCTGGGGGTGGGGGTGGGGTTGGNGGGGGGGAGGGGTTCGAACCCTGCCAGTACCTGATGTTTATATAGTAATGCCTTTTATCATGTATACATACTTTACGTCTCGTCGGGGTTTGCCAACGCATGTCAGATACAAAGAGGAATATTTAGAATATTTTCATAATTTTTGACGTCACGACGTATACATACTCTACATTATAGATATAACTATAAACATGTCATAATTTATTATATTTAAGATGTTTTTCCTCGGTCACGGTTGGAGCACCAGTCCACTTAATGAAAACCCATAAACAAACTTCTAAGATCATTTTACTTGTTATGCCCTGTAACACATCATTACAACGTTGAGAAGACGTCTCTCCTATTGCTACAGTGTAATTAACTTGGAGTAAGCAATATGCAGTCTGTGTAAAGCAGAAATGTCGGGTAATTAGAGCGTGTACGAATTCTTATCTACAGCCAATGATATAGATTTTTTTGTACAATATGAAGACCTTGAATAGATCTTACACAATTGTTGATAAACCGGTATCTAGCTAATATAAACAAAGGGGTGAAACAAACATTATTGAGGTATTTTGTATCACTTTGTTGATGTCGTTTTTTTTTTAGATTATTTGTCTTTGTAACTGGCTGTGTTGTTATGTTGTCAGGATGTTTATCGTGGTAATTAGTTATGTTGTCTGGATGTTTATCGTGGTAATTAGTTATGTTGTCTGGATGTTTATCGTGGTAATTAGTTAAGTTGTCTGGATGTTTATTGTGGTAATTAGTTATGTTGTCTGGGTGTTTATCGTGGTAATTGGTTGTGTTGTCTGTGTGCTTATCGTGGTAATTGGTTGTGTTGTCTGGATGTTTATTGTGGTAATTAGTTAAGTTGTGTGGATGTTTATTGTAGTAATTAGTTAAGTTGTTTGGGTGTTTATCGTGGTAATTGGTTGTGTTGTCTCGAAGGTTATCGTGGTAATTGGTTGTGTTGTCTGTGTGCTTATCGTGGTTATTGGTTGTGTTGTCTGGATGTTTATTGTGGTGATAAGTAGTGTTGTCGGGATGTTTATCGTGGTACTTGGTTGTGTTGTCTGGATGTTTATCGTGGTAATTAGTTTAGTTGTCTGGATGTTCATTGTGGTAATTAGTTAAGTTGTCTGGGTGTTTATCGTGGTAATTGGTTGTGTTGTCTGTGTGCTTATCGTGGTAATTGGTTGTGTTGTCTGGATGTTTATTGTGGTAATTAGTTAAGTTGTCTGGATGTTTATTGTGGTAATCGGTTAAGTTGTCTGGATGTTTATCGTGGTAATTGGTTGTGTTGTCTCTGCTTATCGTGGTAATTGGTTGTGTTTTCTGGATGTTTATTGTGGTAATTAGTAGTGTTATCTGGATGTTTATCGTGGTAATTAGTTGTGTTGTCTGGATGTTTATCGTGGTAATTAGTTAAGTTGTCTGGATGTTTATTGTGGTTATTAGTTAAGTTGTCTGGGTGTTTATAGTGGTAATTGGTTGTGTTGTCGGTGTGCTTATCGTGGTAATTGGGTGTGTTGTCTGGATGTTTATTGTGGTAATTAGTTAAGTTGTCTGGATGTTTATTGTGGTAATTAGTTAAATTGTTTGGGTGTTTATCGTGGTAATTGGTTGTGTTGTCTGGATGTTTATCGCGGTAATTGGTTGTGTTGCCTTATGTTTATTCTAGTAATTGGTTGGGTTGTCTTTGTGTTAATTGTGGTAATTAGATGTGTTGTTTCGAGGGTTATCGTGGTTATTGGTTGTGTTGTCTGGATGTTTATCGTGGTAATTGGTTGTGTTGCCTTATGTTTATTCTAGTAATTGGTTGGGTTGTCTTTGTGTTAATTGTGGTAATTAGATGTGTTGTTTCGAGGGTTATCGTGGTTATTGGTTGTGTTGTCTGGGTGTTTATTGTGGTAATTAGTTATGTTGTTTGGATGTTTATCGTGGTTATAAGTTGTGTTGTCCGGATGTCAATCCTGGTTATTTGTTGTGTTGTCTCGATGTTTATCGTGCTAATTAGTTAAGTTTTCTGGATGTTTATTGTGGTAATTAGTTAAGTTGTCTGGGTGTTTATCGTGGTAATTGGTTGTGTTGTCTCGAAGGTTATCGTGGTAATTGGTTGTGTTGTCTGGATGTTTATCGTGTTTATTGGTTGTGTTGTCTCGAAGGTTATCGTGGTAATTGGTTATAATGTCTGGGTATTTATTGTTATAATAAGTTATGTTGTCTGGATGTTTATCGTGGTAATTGGTTGTGTTGTCTGTATGTTTATTGTGGTTATTGGTTATGTTGTCTGTATGTTTATCGTGCTAATTAGTTAAGTTTTCTGGATGTTTATTGTGGTAATTTGTTAAGTTGTCTGGGTGTTTATCGTGATAATTGGTTGTGTTGTGTGTATGTTTATTGTGGTTATTGGTTATGTTGTCTGGATATTTATCGTGCTAATTAGTTAAGTTGTCTGGGTGTTTATCGTGATAATTGGTTGTGTTGTGTGTATGTTTATTGTGGTTATTGGTTATGTTGTCTGGATGTTTATCGTGGTAATTAGTAGTGTTGTCTGGATGTATATCGTGGTGTTTGGTTGTGTTGTCTGGATTTTTTTTCGTGGTAATTAGTTAAGTTGTCTGGATGTTTATCGTGTTTATTGGTTGTGTTGACTGGATGTATATCGTGGTATTTGGTTGTGTTGTCTAGATGTATATCGTGGTAATTGGATATGTTGTCTGGGTGTTTATTGTGGTAATTAGTTATGTTGTTTGGATGTTTATCGTGGTTATTAGTTGTGTTGTCTGGATGTCAATCCTGGTTATTAGTTGTGTTGTCTTGCTGTTAATTGTGGTAATTAGTTGTGTTGCCTCGATGTTTATTGTGGTAATTGGTTGTGTTGTCTGGATGTTTATCGTGGTAATTGGTTGTGTTGTCTCGATGCTCATTTTGGTAATAAGTTGTGTTGTCTGGGTGTTTATTGTGGTAATTAATTGTGTTGTCTTGGTGTTAATTGTGGTAAAACGTTGTGTTGCCTCGATGTTTATCGTGGTAATTGGCTATAATGTCAGGATGTTTATCGTGGTAATTCGTTGCGTTGCCTCGATGCTCATTTTGGTAATAAGTTGTTTTGTCTTGGTGTTTATTGTGGTAAAAGGTTGTGTTGCCTCGATGCTTATTGTGGTAATTGGTTGTGTTGTCTCGAAGGTTATCGTGGTAATTGGCTATAATGTCTGGGTGTTTATTGTTGTAATACGTTATGTTGTCGCGATGTTTATCGTGGTAATTGGTTGTGTTGTCTGGATGTTTATCGTGGTTATTGGTTTTGTTGATTCGAACGTTATCGTGGTAATTGGCTATAATGTCAGGGTGTTTATTGTTGTAATTAGTTGTGTTGTCTGGATGTTTATCGTGGTAATTCGTTGCGTTGCCTCGAGGCTTATTTTGGTGATAAGTTATGTTGTCTGGGTGTTTATTGTGGTAATTAATTGTGTTGTC
>NW_018407563.1:93557-104966 GCF_002113885.1 Mizuhopecten yessoensis
TGATATTTGGTCAAGGTGTTGATATTTGGTCAAGGTGTTGGTATTTGGTCAAGGGGATGATATTTGATCAAGGTGTTGATATTTGGTCAAGGGGATGATATTTGGTCAAGGTGTTGATATTTGGTCAAGGTGTTGATATTTGGTCAAGGGGATGATATTTGGTCAAGGTGTTGATATTTGGTCAAGGTGTTGATATCTGGTTAAGGTGTTGATATTTGGTCAAGGTGTTGATATTTTGTCAAGGGGGTGATATTTGGTCAAGGGGATGATATTTGGTCAAGGTGTTGATATTTGGTCAAGGGGATGATATTTGGTCATTGGCTTGATGTGATTAAGAGCTTTCAAGTTTTTTCAACTAAATAAGCTTGTTAGACTTTTAAGATCACTGGGTTCAAATATTGAGGTAGGTAAGGATATTTGAACTTGGGGCTGAACGATGCAGGTCAACTGGACCGCTTGTTCTTGATCGTGTTTTTGTCAAGGTGGAGGTGGTAATATGGTAGCTAGTGTTGTTGAAGTCATATTTTGTCGGTCGATTTTTGAATTCACGTGTATGGTAATCTCTTGTCTCATTTTGAAGGCGGGTTTTGTAAATGGGTTGGTAATTATTTTTCCCCTCCTACAGCTAACCTTACCGCTTTAGAAACACTGAATTATTCAAATGTATATAATCCATGTACACCCGACCGATACCCCCTTCACAATCTACAAAGCCGTATAAAACTGTAACTATATATCATAATTATGTGCATTTCGGCTCTCCCGTTACAGTAGAAGTGATGATCATTACGCGAGAAAGCGACATTTTGGAGATCAGATAGTTTGGTAATATGATTTCCTTTGTCATTCTTTATGAGCTCTTTTGTGTTTGAAAAACGCCATTATAAAAAGGCGGGAAAGCGGAACCAGGAAGGATGGTCATGTATCCGGGGTGTCGCCTATCCGACACGTAAGAAAGGCCAGGCGAGCAGACGATCTGACACAACGGACAGCCCATTACTTATCGCTCTCACATTTTTATGAATATGAAATTAAATTCGGGTGTTGAATAACAAAAGCATGCGATGTTGGTAAATAGGTCAAACTGAATATGTATGACGGGCAATAAGACTTACATCCATTGTTGAAAACGTCTGTCCTTTGAAATATTTTCAATTTTTATCACCAAAAAAATCCTAAATGACAGTAACATTTTTGCTGTTGATGCATACAACTTCGGCAGGCCGAGGTAATTACATATATTCTACAATTTAATTCGGGAATATGAGATATATATGACAATTCGTCTGTCGATATTAAAGCTATAAATTGTGTAGCACCCGGAGACAAAACTACAGCACTATAGATACATTATGGAGTCCTTATCTTGGTTGTAATTTGTATTGGACTCCTCAAATTATCAAACATATATTTTGAATCACGTGGTGATGATTAAATACATGACGATGCAGACATGACTTATTTCGTCTATACATAATGACACAAATTATTACTTCAGGACCGTATGCGATCGCAATTAAAATCTCAAAACGCTAAACCATCAGTTTCTGTTCGGGATTATATACCTTATGTCTAACAAGTTTGAAATGAAACTACACGTTATTTACCATTCGGATTTCTGACCACCGCCAAGACGGTGCGTACAGTAATGTACTATTGAAAAGGGGTTTTGCTGGAGACAATATCACACAAATTCCACGTCACGTGATATGACCGCATATCTGTCAGATCTACGTATTATACAATATCACTAATGGTAGGACTTGACGGATGACACGTGAGTTGTTTATGATACCCTTAGAGGGAGTCGGGCGATACCCTAAAAAGATGGTGTTTTGTTTTGAAATCAGCGACGGGCTTTCCAATTGACCCAAATCTAGATAGTGTTACGGCATATGAAAGCTTCTTTGTTTATTCATTAACATATTTCATTTCGTAATTGATTCCTATATTATATTTCAAATGAAATATACGCCCTTTCACACACAAAAACCGTTTGAAATAGTCCGTTTCAGTGTGTGACGATATCGGCGGTCGTTAATATGGTGTTGAGGTTTATTTCTTGGAGTTTAATGTCCTCGCTAAAGATAAAGTCAAATTGAACACGAGTGTCTAATTAAAGAGACACTGCTGGAAAGAAAGAGTAGGGAAACGAGAAAAAACAATGCATACTTAAGATCATAAGTGTTACGATGGGCATTGCCATAGAACGGCATCGAAAACCTCCGATTTGAGGGGGGGGGGGGGGNCGACCATGTTTAATGTAAAAATGACCCTGAATGTTATTTTTATCCGTTTTTAGATTTAAAGACTCATTAAATATAATTTTCAGATATAAGAGGGTATTGAAGAAATAAATAAGAATCCAACAGTCGACAGTGAACGTGATATGCTGGACGTTATCGTTTTATTATGTTTGACGTTCTATTAACATCTTAGGTCATTGGTGTACGTGCCTCCGTGTGTGTTGTGCATGTGTGTGTATGTGTGTGTGTGTGTGTGTGTGTGTTGTGTAAGCGTGTATGTGTGTGTGTGTGTTGTGAAAGCGTGCTTGTGTGTATGTGTGAAGGAGACTGGGTATGTTGTTGTGCTTGCCTCCTTGTGATAGCGCGGATCTGATGCCGACTGTACAGTGATATCACACTAAAATACCATGCTGAAGCACAGCATTCTGCCCAGTCATATTATACTGACAACGGGTGAACCAGTTGTTGCCATTACCGTTAATGCTGAATGTTAAGCAGGGAATAACAACTACTATTTTTAAGGACTTTGGTATGTCCCGACCTGGAAACAGAACCCATTGCCTTCCTCACATGGGCGAACGTTCAACATTAAAGCCAAAAGTGAGGTATTGCCAAGCAAGGAGCTAGGAATAAGACAGGGTGACCCACATAAGTTGCCTCTTACGATATTCTTTTCTCGGTCCCCGACCTGCAGGTGTAAAGGATATACATAATCAATGCTATGAATGATATTCAACAAGCTGTATATCGGGAGTGGGTTACATATAAAAAGAGAATCGAGCACATTTTTAAAAGCCCGTTGTCGGCAGTTTATTTTTAAATAACTTCAAAATATGTTTTCTCACCCGTCAGAAGAAATCACACTACTTGTACGTCTGTTTACGTGGTCCAGATCATGTTTCTGTAAATGTAACTGGCTGAATACAGAAACATTTTAATTCACGCGCGGAAATTTTTGTCAGCGTGTTTTGTAATAGAAATTAGCATTATTACATCATAGATGGATGTCGACAGTTATTCAAACCTATTTCGGAAATGATTCATGCATCAGATTTCGTATTAACACTGTGAACTCAAAACTAAATTACCCGGATGTTGAGAGACTTATCGCATTCACACCGGCAAGATGAACCTAGGTTATCAAGAATACCTCGATTATCTCAAGTTTCGCTCGAAGTTATGTCATTATTCCCAAATCTTGTTCATTTCAATAACCGACTGACATAACGATGTCGGAATCCCACATAACGTGGTTTTACTTTACTCAGACTTAACAAGATTTAACTATACTCCGACTTAACAACTGGACAATATCCCGACATAACGAGGTTGGACTATATCCTGACATCACGAGGTTGGACTGTTCTCTGACATCATGAGGTTGGAATGTATTTAGACATAACGAGGTTGGATTATACCCTGACATAACGGGTCTGGACTATACTCTGAGATAACGAGGTTGGAATACATTCAGACATAACGAGGTTGGAATGTATTCAGACATAACGAGTTTGGAATGTATTCTGACAGAATTGGAAGGTTTGACTATATCCTGACATAACGAAGTTGGACTATTCTCTAACATCACGAGGTTGAAATGTATTCAGACATAACGAGGTTGGACTATACTCTGACATCTCGAAATTGGACTACACCCTATCATGACGTGGTTGGAATGCATTTAGACATCATGAAGTTGGAATGTATTCAGACATGACGAGGTAAGATTATACCCTGGGATAACATAGTTGGACTTTACTCGTGCATAACGAGGTTAGACTGTATTCAGACATAACAAGGTTAGGTTATACCTTGACATAACGAAGTTGGATTATACTCCGAAATAACGAAGTTGGACTACATCCTGTCATAACAAAGTTGGACTTTATTCAGACATAACGCGGTAATCCTATTATCTGACATCACAGGGTTGGACTATACCCTGACATCACGAGGTTGGACTATCCTCTGACATAACGAAGTTGGACAATACCCCGACATAACGAGGTTGGTATATACACTTGGCATTACGACGTTGGACTACAATCCGTCATAAAGACGTTGGACTGTATTCCGATATAACGAAGTTTGATTCATTTAAGGACGTGCCAGGTTTTCGTGTTGGTGGAAAGCCGGAGTTCCTGGAGAAAACCCACCGACCTACGGCCAGTACCTGGCGACTGCCCTACATAGGTGTCGAACCCGCGACCCAGTGGTGGAGAGCTAGTGGTATCAGAATATCAGACATCGCGGCCTCTGGATTATCCACTGATATAATGAGGTTGGACTGTATTCCGACATAACGAAGCTGGACTATAATCCGTCATAACGAGACTAGACTATACTCAGTCAAGTTGGAATATACTCTGTCATAACGAGGTTTATACTCTGACAATACAAAGTTGGACTATATACTCTGTCATAACGAGGTTTATATTCTGACAATACAAAGTTGGACTATACACTCTGTCATAACGAGGTTTATATTCTGACAATACAAAGTTGGACTGTATTCCGACATAGCATGACTAGACTTATCTATGACTTGACGAGCTTGCAAGCACATGTACCTGAGAATTAGGGGAATACTTTCCTCGTATGTAGGGTGTTATAGCAGACAACTTAAATGTTTAAGTCAACGCTATACGGAAATACCACCCTACGGACTTTGCAATGTGTGGAGCTGGTGAAATCCATAGGCGGCTTTTTTTCGTCGGGGTTTGATTTAAACCCTGAAAGTTTCTGCCCTTAGTTTTTTACAATCATTCCTAAAGGGTACGTTTTTGTCAGGTGTTGATCTTAATCCTTCAAACGTCTATAAATAATCTTCCTACACACCATGGATGAACTGGGCTTTAATTCATCGGTTCCTTATAGAATTGATAACAGTTTTAAGCTTTTTATCCAATCCCTGTGACGTTATTGTTATTTATGCTATAATCATCCTTGTTTATTAAATGAAATATTACTTTTTCAAATTCATGCTTAGTTCCATGTGTTCGTTAAGTCCACGTTGGCAAGGTATGGGTGTTGCTATGCATTTTATGTATAGCGGATTATAAGGTGATAATGAGGAGAAAAGTATTGTATAACGAAACACAGAGAATAGCACGTGGATAAATCTCGTTTAATCCCCATGTACGCTTTCACTGTATTAACTGAAACATGTTCCATGGGCCTGTATATACCACCAAACGACAATGCACAACTGTCTGACCGAACTATTTTTGTCAAACTGTAGAATATGATACTGCAAAGGGAGATTACTCGGGAATTCTATTTTCGCTTTTGAACATGAGAATTTACAGTTTGAAAATAATAGTTTTTGATTGGAATTTATATTCGAACCTTAAGAAATGCAAAAATGAGCTACGACGTTACCCCAAGACAAACTCTTTCAAAACTATCTTTAAAATGCCCTCTCGAAATAAATTCTGTAATCAGCCTCCAATTCGCGCAGTGGTATTTCAGCGTGTGTATGAATACATTAACAAAGTGTTAAATCGGCGATGTTTAGATGTTATTTGACTGAAAATATTTGCTGCCGTGTTGAATTCACAGATAAATCTGTCGCTGCGTAATAAAACCACTGCTGTCGCGAAATATTAAATCTTTCACAGCGAAATAATAGCACTCCCGCCCACGAAATAATAACATATCTGCCGCGAAATAACAACGCTGTCACTTCGATATAATAGCACTGTCACCTCGATATAACAGCACTGTCACCTCGAAATAAGAGCACTGTCACCTCGATATAATGGCACTGTCACCTCGATATAATGGCACTGTCACCTCGATACAACAGCACTGTCACCTCGATATAACAGCACTGTCACCTCGATATAACAGCACTGTCACCTCGATATAATGGCACTGTCACCTCGATATAACAGCACTGTCACCTCGATATAACAGCACTGTCACCTCGATATAATGGCACTGTCACCTCGATATAACAGCACTGTCACCTCGATATAACAGCACTGTCACCTCGATATAATGGCACTGTCACCTCGATATAACAGCACTGTCACCTCGATATAACAGCACTGTCACCTCGATATAATGGCACTGCCACCGAAAAAAAAACTGCCACAAAAAGTTCCTCCATGCAGTACATATCCATAATTCATTCAGTTTTTCACGCCTTTAATCACCAAAGTTGTATTATTTCGTAACATGGCTACCGTGCTTTGCGGTGAATAAACCAATGTCATACATGCAGATATCGCGTATTAATAGACATGACGTTCTCACAGTGCGACGTCACAATGAAGACACATTTGGAAATATTCGTGATAATGCCATTTTAAAAGATCGGCAGAGCCTCCGTTAAATGTAATCTTCTTCGTTTGTTTTTTAAATCGTAAATAAAATAGAAAGCCATTTACGATCTATATGTATTTCTGTATTAATACCTGTACTTATCTATAACGGCCCCGTATTACGTGCACAGGTACACCACCGCGATATTTCCCTAGCTTAACTCGAACGGATTCTTACGGAAAATAGATTGCTTTTGTCGGCAAAATGGAGAAGATTATTATTACTGCTGTATACAATTAGTTGGCATTTCTTTACCGAATGTCTTTGATGTTTTATTTGAATGAGTATTACATACAGCATAAGAATAATAGAAAGGCAAGAGAAAAGATATACTGCTTTAATTTAATTCTGTTTGCAGCGTGAAATGCTGAGTCGACGTTTAAAGGGTATTTATAGGTTTTTTAAGTGTTTATGCAGATTTAATAAGAGCTTATCATATTTCTATTTCCAGTTTCCGTAATCACGTGTGTGCTGTAACACTCGGCGGGGATTCCTGTTTTATTTATACGTCTCGCCGTGTCACCTAGCTAAATCCGTCTGTCGCTGTGACCCACTTAGTGTAACGATTATTACAACACTGTAAATAACGCAGGGTTAGCTATGTATAGTGGCTATAGCACAATTTAAGCATTACTTTGTAGCGTACAAAATACTTACTCACATAAGAAGTCATGTTACGTAGTGTTATTTTTTCCAATTAAATATGGAATTAAACCAAGTAGCAAAACGTTTAACCGGTGATGGGACGGTATGGTCTGGCGTATCACTCGACTAAAAGTGTTCGGTGCCCGCCGATTCGTAATCTTACTGCGGAAATCGCGAAATATCACCACCGCGAAAACAACTATGTATACAGTATGTAAACATTTATACAACTTATTGAAAATGTGAATGTTTTTGTTTTCAGAAGACAATTTTCGACGTTACGCAATATCTGTTAACAGGCACTGGCGAATCTTTAGCAACAACATTTGTAATAACGTATTATATAAGATAGCTCGTTACATCTATTTTAAGAACGAAATTATTAGAGAGTGTAAACCTGGTATAAGGATAACACAGATTGGAAACACAATGTGTGTGCGTAACAGTTATACTCAGTACGTAACAACTAGAAGGAGTTCCATAAAATCCGGTAAATAACATAGCATTATTTTTTCGAAGACTTGTTTTCGTGATATGCTTCAAAAGTATTCCGTGATGATTTTATTTGGCTAACAATTTTATAACTGGGTTGAATGTTTGTTTGTTTGTTTGTGTTTTACATCCTATTTACAGCTATGGTAATTTAAGGACGCGCCAGGTTTTGGTGGTGGAGGAAAGCCGGAGTACCTGGAGAAAAATCACCGACCTGCAGTTAGCACCTTGTAACTGCCAACATCGTTTGGATGTTCCCTGAACACAAAGGCATCTGTATCATGAAATACGCGTGGCACAAAAGAAAGTCAAAAACTTATCTCAGTTATGATAAATCGTTTTAGCTGCAAATAGTATCATATTCTTGATACATAGGAAATCAATTATACAATGAATCCGTGTCTTTTTTCATCAAATGGCAATTATTTTTACGCACTTAATTCAAATATACCTTACTTATTACTTTTTTGTCGGAGAGTTGATTAATCTCGGCGACTGTAATGAGTAAATGTGGGTTGAAATCATTACGTGCATGATGTCCATCTGACCTACAAGTTTCCCACACAAATATTGACTTATCCCGAGGCCGGAGAGATTAGCGTGTCATTTTATCATCGCTGACCGATGCCCAGTGTCATTAGAAACACTGCCATTCATTCTTGACACAATTTATGATACACGTAATGGATTTGAGGTATTAGTTATCACAATGTCAACATATCATTTTCCCATCAAGATATATATATATATATATATATATATGTATGTTGGTGATTTAAATATTAGGTCAAAGGCATTTAGCGTTAACACATACAACTATAGGTGTTTAAGTATCACCTCGGGGGTATGTGTTATAAGTAATGAATGTGACGAAATTTTCATAAATCTTTTATGCATACACATTTAATAGAACCCATTTTAGCATGTTCAGCGGTTTATGTGCGCCCTGTAATACACATATAGCTACAGTACACGAGTACATGACCCTCGGCTTGTATAGTAAAGTGTATACACACATGTAGGTGCTGGGACGGACTCAAGCTCCGGTAACATTAGCAATGGAGCGGCTTACCTGACAGAACGGATGACCACAATACTCCAGCGGTCAACAATCAACTAGTGACCAGTGTCCACGATCAAACCAGAGTGTTCTAGAATGGATAATATTTATGGCTATTGTGTTTAAAAAATGTGGGATCAAATAATCTAGTCGACACAAGAAAAAACCAAAGTGTGATTGTTGGAAGTGTAATAAAATTTCGTTGGATTTATACATATAATAGGTAAAAATAGGCAATATATAGTGTAAACTATGGAACGAGTTGTATCGAAATTCTTGTTGGTGTGTGTAACGACTATTCTTGTCTCCATCCCGGCCCTGGGGGACGAGAGGGTGGGGCTGAAATTGTCCCGGAGTAAGAGATTCATTGAGATGGATGATGACGTACGTGGACCGTATTGTGCTACCCGCCGGGATGGTCAGTGTTGTCCGGGGAGAGACGACACGTGCACTGTCCCTATACTGGACAGTACCTGTTACTGTGATATATTCTGTAACGAGACGGCGTCCGACTGTTGTCCGGACTTCTTCAGCTTCTGTCACGGAATCAAACCGGAACCGATCAGACGTAAGTATACAAATATATTTATTTTCATCAAAAATTAACATATTGTAGAAATGGCAATTCCATTTTCGATATTTTTTCTGCGTGAATTCTGAAGAAATTTATGAAAGTCGTCATTTTGCCCTGGCTGTTGCGAGGATGTCAAACTCTAATAAAAAGTGTTAAATCTGTTTTTCTGGGTCTATCATCCAACAAGAGATCGTCAATTCGAACTCTGAAATTTATTCAACAGAAGGGCAGTTTCTCTGAAAATATTTTTCTCAAAATACATATGTTTATCAATCCGCAAAACAACGTCATCTCATCGTCCAACAAGACAGTGTCACGCCTCCCCCATTGGTTCTATATCATAACTTGGCAACGCCGCAAACAAATTGCTGAAAACATTTCATTCCTTCTCAAATTCGCGATGTTAAACCGCAGCTCTTGAGGTAAATCTATTCACAAACACGAAATATTACAGATATCAATTTATACAGAGTCAACGTTTTGTTATCTGACGTTGAGCGCTTTGTTTATATCTCGTCAAAGATAATAGATCAATGCATCAAGACCATTGAGTATTGACCGCCATTTTAAGTACACAGAAATACTATCTTCAAAGAAAAATGTCTTTTATTAGGTATTTATATGACCTAGAGATCGGATCTTGACTGATATTGGTAATACACTTAATTTTCAATTCAGTCTGTGCTTTAGAAATCACCAAAATCTCCACGGATAGCATTGCCAATTCGATACAAAACGTGACGTTATGAAAATAGAAACGCTTGTTTTCGTTGGCTGATATTTATTCAAGGAGAATAAAACCTGAGCCACCAGATACAATTACGTTATTTCTTAGAACAATCACTCTACATCTTAAATTAAATGAGCGGATTTCCGTTTTCACATTTTTTTCTTTATACTTTTACATGTTTCACCAGTCATTATGTTTTCAATGCAATCGCATAACCAGACGCTCTACCGAATGAGCCGAAGAGAAATTCTCCCAGGCGATAGAGGAATTCTCCGAGATGGTAAAGAAATTCTCCCGATGTGGTAGAGAAATTCTCCCAGGCGATAGAGAAATTCTCCCAGACCATAAAGAAATTCTCATTTCGTTATTTCCTACAATTTGAAGAGTTACAACAACATATACAAACAAGTTAATTAATGGTCCATTCATAATTAAATATAATTACATACACAAATTCTCGCACGATAAAGAAATTATTCAATGCGATAGAGAAATTCTCCTAGATGGTAGAGAGATGTTCCTGTGCGGATGAAAAATTCTCCAAGGCGATAGAGAAATTTTCCGAGATGGTAGAGAAATACTCCCATATGATAGAGACATTCTCGGAGGTGGTAGAGAAATACTCCCAGACGATAGAGAGAAATTTTCCCAGGCGATAGAGAAATTCTCCGAGGTGATAGAGAAATTCTCCGACGATAGAGAAATTTTCCCAGGCGATCGAGAAATTCTTCCAGGCTATAGAGAATTTTCCGAGGTGGTAGAGAAATTCTCCCAAACGATAGAGAATTTCTATCAGACAATAGAAATATTCTCCCATGCGATAGAGAGATTCTCCCAGACGGTAAAAATATTCTCCCATGCGATGGGGAGATTCTCCCAGACGGTAGAAATATTCTCCCATGCGACAAAGACATTCTCTGATGAGGTAGAGAAATTCTCCCATGCGATATAGAAATTCTCCAGGGTGGTAGAGAAATTCTTCAAGGCGATAGAGAAAGTCTCCCAGACGATAGAGAGGTTCTCTCAGACGATAGAGAAAGTCTCCCAGACGATAGAGAGATTCTCCCAGACGATAGAGAAAGTCTCCCAGACGATAGAGAGATTCTCACATGCGATAGAGAGATTCTCCCAGACGATAGAGAAAGTCTCCCAGACGATAGAGAGATTCTGACATGCGATAGAGAAAGTCTCCCAGACGATAGAGAGATTATCACATGCGATAGAGAGATTCTCTCCCAGACGATAGAGAAAGTCTCCCAGACGATAGAGAGATTCTCACATGCGATAGAGAAAGTCTCCCAGACGATAGAGAGATTCTCACATGCGATAGAGA
>NW_018407563.1:107828-114522 GCF_002113885.1 Mizuhopecten yessoensis
AAGTATTAAGTATAATACCAAGCTGTCTCGGTCACATTCGTTCTCGTTCCTCCAGTAATAAGTATTAAGTATAATACCAAGCTGTCTCGGTCACATTCGTTCTCGTTCCTCCAGTAATAAGTATCAGGTATAATACCAAGCTGTCTCGGTCACATTCGTTCTCGTTCCTCCAGTAATAAGTATCAGGAACATGTATACTACAAAGCTGTTTTGATCACATTCACTCGCGTACCTCCAGCAACACGATTCAGATATACTACAAAGCTGTTTTGGTTACGTTCACATTCGTATTTCCAGCAGCACTAGGATAGCGTTGATGTTTCAATGCTGCCTTGATAATGTGCTATAATAGAGCAAATATCGCTACTCTTTTTGAAAAAGAACAAACGGTATTTTGTGAAGTTTTTGTTGAATTTGTTAGCGGAATTAGTCTATATGCTAGGGACAACAACAAATTCCTTCATTTTGATACAGCGGACGATTTGAAGACAGCGTCTTCCGGGTGAAAAAGAAAAAGATAATAACTGAAAAATATTGAGTGTAGTGTTATTGGTGTGGCTTCGGTGCATTAGAAAGCTCAATAAAACTTATTTAAAAATAGGTCCATAATATGGATTAGTGTCCGCCTGCAAGATCGTCAGTGATTTTGCTATTTCCATAGACGTGAAATTGAGACAGTGGTACTTCCCCTGATGTAGGCGGCCCCTAGTGTTCAACATATTGACAAGTAGCAATCGTGAGAATCTCCACAGATTTTCAAGTATTTAGGCGGGGCACTTACGTCAATCTAACTAAGGAATACATGTAATTCCAATGTTGGTTTATACAACACGTACTCGACTTAACCAGCTATTTAAAGTAGATATTTGAAGGGTCCTAGTCAGATCAGGTTCGGAAATGTGATGAATTATACGTGAAAGGAAAAGTAATACGACTATTATATTTATTGAATAGCGTTATTTTGGACCGGTATTCCTATAAATAAACTTCGATAGACTCACAACTAAATTGATTACAACCTGTATCCGCTTGTTAGCGTCTTATTTTTTGATCAATTGTACATCAAGTAGGTCAACCTATGGTACCTTTACCTCCTGGGGTCATACGAGTAAATAATCCAAATACGGCGTGCACGTTACCTATAGATTATGTCAGGTTTTAGAAATAAGGACAGAAGCCGAACGTCGGAGCAAACATGTAAGGTGACTGGTATGTAGGCTTACGTGTTTGTGGGGAAGGTTGAGAGGTTTGGGAACAACAACTGTCTATCTGTTGATTTGAAGTAATATTTAGTCTATGTGATAAGTCGGAATACATATTGTTACTGTTACACTGAGCTTGCATACTTCATGTCGTCTATAGAAATGACGTAACACACTCAAACAAAGAACCCCTAACGATGACATTAAGAGGCTTTGTATCTACAGCGTCAATGAGGTCATCCCTCTATCCCTAACCCCTATTCTTAACGTCACACGCAGATCATTTCAGGAACAGCTTATGTCTGTGTGGGATAGGTAAAGAGGTTTCGGAACAGCAACTGCTATTGTTTATCTGTTGATTAAAAGTAATATTTAGTCTACGTGATTAGTTATAATAAAGGTTGGTACTGCTATACTGAGGTTGCATTCTTCATGTCGTCTATAGAAATGACGTAACGCACCCCAACAAGGAAACCTTCACGGTGACATTATGAGGCTAGTGCTCTTTATCTACAGCGTCAATGGTCATCCCTCTATCCCTAACTTCTATTCTTAACGTCATAAGCAGATCATTTAAGGAACAGCTTACGTCTGTGTGGGGTAGGTAACGAGGTTTAGTAGCAACAGCTTTTATAGTTTATCTGTTGATTTGAAGTAATATTTAGTCTATGTGATAAGTCGGAACTTGCATTCTTCATGTCGTCTGTAAAAATGACGTAACGCACCCCAACAACACAGCTTTAGGGTGACATTATGAGGCTAGTGGTCTATATCTGCGCCAATGAAATCACCCCTCCATCCGTAACTTCTATTCTCAAGTAATACGCTGATCATTTTTGGAACCACCCATGTAGCTTAACGAGAATTTTAACATCTAATTTAAGGATCGCTGCCCCACTGTGATTTTTTGTATAAAGTGTAACCTCCCCTTAAACGTTTTGCATATAACTGTTTCACAGTTGGGCCTGGCCACATCCGTTGACCAGTTAGCTCAATCAGTTAGAGCGATAGTATAACAAGCTGAAGTCTAAAGTACGAATCCCGGTGCAGCCCCATTTTTTTACACCCAGAACACTGTTGTTGATTACACTTTGTGTACTTCATCAATATTTTTTTTTTTATAAAAGTCCCGCGATGCACAGTTTCTTCCCTGAAATTATTTATCAAAGCTATCGTGATGCCAGAAAAAAACCAATGCGTGGTTTCATTTTTTGCAGAGGGACGAGGATCCTTAACTACCGACATACGCGTCATGCATGTAGTCACCCTGGTAAATACTAGCCGATCAGAAGATCACTTACTCCTATAGGTAGAATCCATCTGATAAAATCTNACTAGCCGCTTCCTACCGACACGGCAAGGGAGAATTTCTCTTTAGCTCATTCGGTACAGCGTAAACTACTAAACCAGAGGTCCCGGGTTCGACTCCTGAAGGAGGCCTTGAAGTAATAATGATCTTAGTTGTTTGTATTTTACGTCTTCTTAACAGCTATGGTCATTTAAGGACGTGCCAGGTTTTGGTGGTAAAGGAAAGCAGGAGTTTCCGGAGAAAAACCACCGACCTATGGCCAGTACCAATAATGACCTCTGTTACATACATGTATGTATATAAATCCTCAACCACATATTATTATGTGTTTCAACTATTTATTGTATCTTATAATAGATATAAAAACGAAAGCCAATTTTATCAAGTGTATTACATGTACCCTGATAAGCGTTCGAGCAGACACACACACATATCTTACCTGTAACATGTTGTCGGGTTGTCGGGTAAAAAGAATCGGTAATATTCACACTCACGACACATTACGACATACCTGTTACATTGTAATCTTGTGATGAATACTTTACGGCTCGTTTAAATGTATTTCTATGGCTTCATACTCGTAGATAGGTTCTAATGAGTGTCTGTGTAACGTCAATATACATTTATAAACGTGTTTGAAAATATTGAGGTCGATGGTCGATACAGGGAAGTATATGGGAATGTACATACATGTAACATCCAACTATCTCACTGGTAAAAATGTTATAAAATCAATATATTTATTTGAAAATTTCAAAAACACTCTATAAAAAGTTTATATGCACATTGTAAGTTGTAGAATTTGATATTTCTGTTACGGGGAACAAAACTCGGGTACCCAAGCTATGTCATGAAGAATATATTCAATGAAAATATGAAATGTTCGTTTCGGTTATTGTCTTATTATTAGGTATAAGTCATTATGAGGAAGTATGTAGCGTCGGCTTTAAGTCCTGGATCAGTTCTAGCTGAGTCCTCTCAAACACATATGGAGTTTACTTCCGAAAGTTCTTTGTATACATTATTTCCTTGTGTGGACGGCGATACACGTGAGGTCTAAATTTCCTTTAGTGAAGAGTACGGATTCAGATTTTATGATGACGTAATGATTAAAGTATACTTGCAATTTAAGGGTTGCTATAATGGTCACTTGTCTTATGAATTTTCACGAAAAAAATATTGTTCTTTTCCACTCCCAACCTCCGATAGAGTGGTGTCTTGCTCGTAGTTTTCCTAATACACTGTTTTCCCTCGGAGTGTATATCTGATCTGTTATACTCTGATCTGTTATACTCTGATACTTACCCAGGAGTATTCAGTGTAAATTCTATTGGTTTCATTTTGTAATTGGCATGTAAGCTGTCATCCATTAAAGACGGGCACTGGGAAAGAACCTACCTGCTATAACCTAATACATGATCGGAAGAGGCGATTAATGTGAACCTGGTAACACTTGCGATCCTTTCAATTCCTTCTCTTATTCATTTCCTTATCCTTTCTTTTTGTACCTCGTTTTTGGCCTTAGTGTTGAGAGTTCGCCCAAGCAAGGAAGGTTAAACCATAGTCCTTAAAATTGGCACAAAACGGTACCATTCTCTGCTGCTTGAACCTCAGCTTAAAAACCGGTGAAGGTAAAACTTGTAAGGCTGGTTTAAGAATATTTTTAGTGTGCGGGACTTCTCGGGTTTCCAAGTCTAGATGCGACTCTCCGGGTGTGTTGGCAATTTTGATTAGCCATGAGTAGATCCACCGAACACAAGTTGAGTCGCCTGTTTTACATTTATGTATATATTGCATTACGATTAGAGAAGCAGGTACAATACATTACAATGTGTCAACACCACCAGATGGTTGGATGGAGCCCAAAACAACAGCATCAACAAAGGCTACGAATGAATTGGGAGCGTCAACAAAGCGTTTGAATGGCTTTTGAGCGTATATAAAGCGTTTGAATGATATGAAAGATGGCTAATGAAGCCATGTATTCAGAAACGCAAGCAAGTTTCCCAGTGAAATTATTTCCTTCTGTGAACCGGTATACACTGTACACGTGAGATATCGTTTTTCCTGAAGTGGAGAGTGCGGTTTCAGATTTCATAATGATGCACTTATATAAATACTTGTAATTTAAAAGTTGACATAATTGTCACTTATACATTTTCTCGGTACAATGTTCTTCCCCTATCCCCTAAATAGAATGTAGTTTTGCTAGATTCCAGTTTCCGTTGTTAAATCACCCCCACTTGGAATATATACCTAGTCTATCACTCACTCCATACCTACACTGTATACATTCCATCTAAGGCATTTTATATCTATGTACAGAGTGTATGTCGCTCCCCTTTGGATCGGGCATTGAGAAAGAACTTCTGTTACCCACTATATGATCAAAAGAGGCGATTAATGTTTAACTCTTTGCATTTGTCATTTTGATTTGTGCCCTCTGCTTGGGGATACAAAAGCGATCAAAAAATGTATTTGTCTATTCCTAATGAATTGTTTCTTAAGCCTTTTCCTGGCACCTTCTTGCTTTCGGCTTTGGTGTGGAGGGTTCGCCAAGCGAGGAAGATTATAAGTTCTGTCCTGTGACCGAGACAAACACAAATGGTTACCTACAGCTCTCTGATTCACGTACAGCAGCAAAAATCTGGAAGGACGGGTGTGGAAATAACATAACTGGATAGGATTCTGACGTTATCGTGTCCTGGGCCCGTATTCATGAAACCGTTATCATGCTCAAGTACGGTTTTTGTTCTCAAACCAATATTTTTGCAACTCACTTAAATCATGTCAAACGATCAATAATTGAAATGTAAGCATTGAAAACAGTATTTCGCTTTAAGCCTTTTCATTTTTTTCCCCAAATCATTGACAAAATTTGACTTTACTCTTTAATTTTTAAACAAAACAAAAAATTAGGCATACGCACAAAATCCATGCTTCAGGGAAATTTGGTTTCATTTTATGGATGCAACAACAGTCTGACCAACATCATTGTGGACTTTCATTTTTTTATTTACTCATTTATACATACATTTTGATAACCTATTTCACGCGTGTTAAATGCCATGAAAACATAGCTGTAATGAATTGATGGCATGTTACGTACATACGCGTGTTTTAGTTTGTGTGAACGATTCTACAGTGTTTAACCCTTTCACCAATGTAGACCATAATGGACTCATCCATATCAATGCATGGCAGAGTCTACTAAAGTTAAATAGGGGTGAAAGGGCGAAGTGTAGTATTTGGAGGTAACAAAACACTGTATGTGTTCATAACATACGTGGTATCAATGAACATATGGCATTGTATTCAGGTCCGTTGCGGTTAATAACATTCTCACTAAAGCTTTCATTTGTCTATTTTTTCAACTTTCGGGGAAAATGCTTTAGGTTCGTTACGATAGATGTCATAAGCTAAGAATTACATTAATACAATCTGTGTTAACAATTTTACGGTCGTTAATAGTTTTTTTTACAATTGGAATACTAGTACAGTAATTGCAAATGGCGGTCAGATAATAGCTGTCAAGTGAAGTACTAAAAGCATGTTAATGAAAATTATGGGCAATTGTAAAGGTCGCCATTATGGGATCATTTTGAGATAAAAACATGTTCATTAGTGTGTCACGTGTTTCGTTGTCACTATCCCGTGATAATGCTCATTAGTGTGTCACGTGTGTCGTGGTCACTACCCCGTGATAATAAATCATAGTGTGTCACGTGTGTCGTTGTCACTACCCCGTGATAATGCTCATTAGTGTGTTACGTGTGTCACTACCCCGGTTCCCGCTTTGAGAGCACGTCATTACTTGAATTTTACCTAGATGGCAGGTGTCGTCGATAAAGCAGAATGCCCTAATTAACCTTCGGACACATTTAAGGATCTCTGTGTAGAAAGTCCCTTTCCATTATTTCATCTATTGAGAGTTTGAATTTGGGTTTTGTGTATAATTCGTTTGATTTCTATTTTCTTAAAGAGAGAAAAGAGGCATTGAATTAGGAAACAAGTGTTACCATGCTGTATATAAACCTAACCTTGTCATACAAATTGTTTGGGCTTGGTCGAAAATTCTTATTTAAAACAACCTTTACATATTTTTCTTTACTTTTAATAAAAATATGTTGTTTTCTACGTGTCTCTGTTGCACCCGTTTCCATATGACCCCCCCCCCCCCCCC
>NW_018407563.1:114548-125690 GCF_002113885.1 Mizuhopecten yessoensis
CCCCCCTCCTGGACGATAAACCTCGTTAAATATTAGTATGGCTCCACAATAAATATGATCTACGATCGTTAAGAAGGCCATACAATTGCTGGAATAAGCACAGATAGAGGATGTTTTATTTAGTGTCGTATATTTAAAACAGTTCACATTAGCACTGTAGTGCTATTCTTGCGATACTCATCGGTTATGAATAACAAGTAGCAACATACAGATAATAGGAATATGTGGTTAAATGTTAGAATAATATATCTATAGACATGATAAACGCTGAAAGTGTTAAACAGTTTAAAGACCGAACGAACTGTATTCACAAACCAAGCAGGAGTCACATTGGTTTTAGCAGTTGTTTCAATACCAGGAACACAACTATTCTCTATTTAAACAGAACATTTTATGTCAAATTGTGACTACAGTTGTCCAGTCCATGTGAAGTAAGGGGATATTATAAGCGTATTAGACCAAAACTACAGTTGTGTAACCGCACAACGTACCAAAAATAGCGTGCTCGCATCGTGCATACATAGTGAACACACCGTCCGCATATCGTCCACACTACTTGGTGCGCATAACAACGCGATTTTTAAAACAATCGTTCGCCCCGTTGTGCGCTTCTCTCCGCACAAATGTACGATTTGGTACAATTAGTTGATCAATATTATGGGATGAGGAAAATCCGTATGGAATACGGAACACTGTTTATATGAAGTTATGTAAATTATAGCTACTGTATTATAGCTACTAAGTATTTACTGAAACATTATAAGCTATACTTCCCATGGCTGTCATACGTATAAGATGTGACATTACCTACCCATGCTGGGTTTAGCCTGTGTACACGATTCTACAGTGGAATCGTTAATGTTAATGTTAATGTCACTCTACATCCAAGCTTTCGGGCTTAGCCCTCCATCAGGGATTGAATGGCCTCACCCTTATGTCACATCCATATTTGAACACAGGAAATACATTCTATCCCAGATGAAAGGCTAAGCCAGAGTTACTGATGCTGTTTATTTAAGCATTAAACAGCATTCTGTTCCGTGTTATAGGACCATAACACGGAACAAAATGCTGTTTTATGCTTATATTTCCTTTTTTTTTTTTTTTTTTTTTTGTAGTTCACAACGCACTTTTAAATTCAAATGTCGCAATGTTTGTTCAATAGGTAGAACAGCCAATGGAATTGCTCACGGAATGTTGTCTTGTGACTTCCCCGTAAAAAAAACCCCCATAGTTCGTGGAAATAAACACAAAAAAATACCGATAAAATTTCCATAATTTAATCAATGAATACTCTTCAATTCACTTTTTATAATAGTCTTACATAAAACGGTCAATATTCCTGAATCACACTGTTGTTTTGCTCTTTGCTTGCTAATGTTGAGGGGAATAGCAATCCGGTAGTTAGTCGGTCCCGTGGAGATATCGCTACGCCTGTGTTATGGTCTCACAACACGAACAGACCTTGGTAGTGTTATATAGTGGCAATGCAGAGCAAATGTAAATACTTTGTTATGTTCCTTGTTGCAACTTTGTGATATACTTTTATTAAAATGTTTTGTTTAGAGGTGACGTAACATTACTTGATCACATAATCCATGTTATACCCTAAACTGATATCCATATTGTCTTTTCAGTTTAATCTCGTTTAATAAAATTCTTGATAAAGCTGTCCTGCTTTCAGTTTTTGCAGAACAAAGATGCTAAAGGTTCGCTATAATAAATTTTGCAAGCTGAGCATTTAATAAATACAATTTGAGCTAATTTTTTAAAAGGTCGTCATTAGTCCTTCGTAATTACAATTTTAGTACTTTGTAGAGTAATTGAAAATGTCAGTTAGATAAATTGCCGGCTAATAGGTTGAGTACTAAAAGTAGGCTGATGACAATAATAATATTAAGTTTTATATTCGCTATTATGATCTGATCGTCCGATGTTTTGATAATGCTCATTATTGTGACATGTGATTACATTGACACTACCCTGGTTCTCACTTTGAGAACACGCCATTACCTGAACTTGACCTAAAATTTATAAGTCGGGTGTCGTCTATGAAGCAGAAATTCATGTCCTTCCAAAATAAGTAAGGGTCGTATTGTAAATATTTCCTTTGTTCAAATTTTGCCTTGTTTCATCCGATGGGTTCGAAAGAGCATAAGGGTCATTTAGCCAAAACAAAACAATTTGGTTTTTTCGTTTTACTTACTCGAAATTTCGACTTAAGGGAGTTTACTCAAGTTTGTTATTCTTTGGTATTCTCTTTTTTTTTTTTTTTTTTTTTTTAAGATAGGAAAGAGGCAATAATTTAGAAAACAAGCGTGTGTACGTTACATGTCTTCAATTCATTACAGCTATGTTTTAATGGCATCTAACACGCGTGAAATAGGCTATCAAATGTATGTATAAATGAGTAAATAAATAAATGGAAGTCCACAATGATGTTTTATCTTTTGAGACTCAACTTTAAGGAAGCAGACAATGCTCCTAACATAAATATGGCCGAACACTTGGTCGCAAGTTTGTTTATTTATTTTTTACTGCACCTTTTGTTTTTATTTATTAAAACTGTTGTTGTTTCCTATGCATTTTTTAAATTATATAGTTTTAAAAAGAAGTAGTCCTACCTCACGATGGATTATAACGCAACAAACAGAATTTGATAACAGCATTTCAAACCTTAACTATATGTAGTAATGGGTTGTTTTGACCTTCATTGTCAGTTATTGAGAAGGGCAACCCTCTTATAAAGTCGTTGTGTTGCTACTTAAAAAGCCGTACGCACTTCTATCGGAACCACCGGATACGACTATAATTATAGAAATTACTTACTTTTAATGTTTATACGCACACACTTCACTTATAAGCTTTGATTTTAGTACCGGAAGACTTGCTATTACAATACGAAATTATTTAATCACAAAAAAACACTCGGCGTGCCTTCCACGTGCCGACAATGTATCAAGATCCTCTTATCGAGTAAATATTACGGTCTATTTTTTTTAACTATCTCCCTGATCAACGTCTGGGTCACAAATCTTCTCACTGTCCTGTCAAATAATAATATTTTTGCCTTAAAAAAACCTAAATTTAAGTATAGGTAAATAATACGAATGCCTTCTGCACAGAAGCACACCTTGGCGCCTCAATTATTAATATTTTTCATTTAGTAGTTTCGTTAAAGACGAAATACAAATTTCTGTTCCATCATTTTGACGGCATGCACATTTACATATATTCCTAACGAACAAAACAGATGCAAGTTTATGTTTTGTTAGACGAAGCTGAAAACAAAATAAAAGGCTTTAGACTGTGTCAAACTACTTAAAAACTTGTATTTTCATTCCCTTGTAAGTTTGAAGCTTCGGAAACATTAAGTTTCTTCTGTTGTTGTAGTAAAATGTTCTAACTTTAAACCTAGATTATTTTGTTTGAATGGAACGGACCATTTCTTAAAGTGACGCTGTGCAGTCCTTGACTTCCTAACAGGCTCCAGTATCGTTTTACTTGAAACTGAACTCCTTTTAACAGAAACTTGTGAAGTTCTCGGTCGGTTGTATCAAGATCAACAAACGGTCTGGCATTATAGGTTTGTGATAGGATAAAACTGGCCTATGTGTTTGTGTTAAGACTAAGATATGTTCTAAATTCGATGATTTCAATGAAATACACCCAAACCAACCGCGACATGACTTACTGTAAACATGAGTAAACAATGGGTACCAGTAAATCACAGGAGGGGCACTGATAATGGGTAGATAGAGAGTCGGTACTAGAAAGTTATCAGACGTGTTCAATACGCAGAGTCTATATATGTAACCCAGGTCAGCAGCACAGCGCCTGGTTAGTTTTGCAAGGTCCGTTTAACACTTCAGAAGATAAATTATGGGATATTTATGAAGAACACTTGATATAATCAATTCATATTAGAAAAATAATTGCTCTTCTCTTTCATTGAGTAGTTGTAATTCGTGCAGTTTAAATGAACTTGAAAGTTGAATGATGCATATTCAAAATTCTCGTATCAGTGATGTTAAGATGCTCGTCAACTAACAGCGTGGAGCTGTCTTGTCTTATCAGAGCAAGTGTATACAATTTAGGATTCCCAATGGACGGCCTTTTGCTGTAGAATCAAACTAATTATACCTAATGGGAAACTAACCGATGTTACGAGGGAGTTCAATCACCCAATCATATCGGTCTGACACAAAGATCGATAATGTAATCGCTAGTGTGGTCCGCATTGAATAAGACCAAACACCAGGGGTCAAACACTTTCAAAACAAATCTCTATAACAGGGGTCAAACACATCCACAAGTCTCTATAACATGGGTCAAACACATCCATAAGTCTCTATAGCAGGGGTCAAACACATTCGCAAGTCTCTATAACAGGGGTCGAACACATTCACAAGTCTCTATAACAGGGGGCAAACACATTCACAAGTCTCTGTCTCAGGGGTCAAACACATTCAGAAGTTTTTGTTACAGGGGTCAAACACATTCACAATTCTCTGTGTCAGGGGTCAAACACTTTCACAAGTCTCTGTCTCAGGGGTCAAACACATTCACAAGTCTCTGTCTCAGGGGTCAAACACATTCACAAGTCTCTGTGTCAGGGGTAAAACACTTTCACAAGTCTCTGTGTCAGGGGTCAAACACATTCAGAAGTCTTTGTTACAGGGGTCAAACACATTCACAAGTCTCTGTCTCAGGGGTCAAACACATTCACAAGTCTCTGTAACAGGGGTCAAACACATCCATTAGTCTCTATAACAGGGGTCAAACTTTTCACAAGTCTCTGTTACAGGGTGAAACACTTTCACAAGTCTCTGTTACAGGGGTTAAACACTTTCACATGTCTCTGTTACAGGGGTCAAACACTTTCACATGTCTCTGTTACAGGGTCAAACACTTTCCCATGTCTCTGTTACAGGGTTCAAACACATTCATAAGTCTCTGTTACAGGGGTTAACACTTTCACATGTTTCCATATGTGTGCTAGGTTTAGGTCTCTGTTACAGGGATCAAACATTTCACAAGTCTCTGTTACAGGGTCAAACACTTTCACAAGCCTCTGTTACAGGGGTCAAACACATTCACAAGTCTCTGTTACAGGGGTCAAACACTTTCACATGTTTCCATATGTGTGCTAGGTTTGTTAATACATGCGAAGAACTTGACCACCACCAGCAACAAAAAAACTACATGAAACTCACAAAGTGATTTGAATTATACTGGAGACTTATAAAACAATTCAGAAAGTGCAGAGAAAATAGTGTAACTAAGGTTTTTTCAAATACTATGAAGGTAAAGAGGAAAGCAATTTAAAATGTCACAAACATGTCAAAATGTTTTAAATATAGAAATGAGAGGGTGAGACGGTGCATAGATTTAGCAGTTTCTGTTCCTTTTAATGATGGTATTTAACTCAAGGTATTGTATTGACCATACAAGAATATTCATATGAATGTGTGTTATGAAAAGCATACAACTTTATGATGACGTTTTAAGAGTACTACAAAGTGATAACATCAAACTGCAGACACCATTAAATTATCAAATATTTTAATAAATTAGATATTAATATAAACTGTACATTAAGAAACCTCCAAAACTTGCACTTTATCGACTAGTGCAATCGGCACGCTACAATGCTATCATTTACCGCGGACACGGGCACGTAAAACCCCCACGTTCTCCGTCGTAATCATAATTAAATACCGTCAGGGATGTCATTTTTATCTCCAGACATATTCTTGGTATGTGGTTTATGAAAAAAATGCATCAAATTTGATAATACAACCTGAAATATCAGCCACGGAACTTAAGTAACTTGATCTAAGTAGTTATGTCGGGACATCGTCACCGATCATAGGGATTGGTTACCATGGTGATAGTGTAAGGATAATAATGATACAAGTAAGCATGGTGATAGTGTAAGGATTATAATGATACAAGTTACCATGGTGACAGTGTAAGGATTATAATGATACAAGTTACCATGGAGAGAGTATAAGGATTATAATGATACAAATTACCATGGTGATAGTGTAAGGATTATAGCGATACAAGTTACCATGGTGATAGTGTAAGGATTATAACGATACAAGTTACCATGGTTATAGTGTAAGGTTTATAACGATACAAGTTACCATGGTGATAGTGTAAGTATTATAATGATACAAGTTACCATGGTGATAGTGTAAGGATTATAACGATACAAGTTACCATGGTGATAGTGTAAGGATTATGATGATACAAGTTACCATGGTGATAGTGTAAGGATTATGATGATACAAGTTACCATGGTGATAGTGTAAGGATTATGATGATACAAGTTACCATGGTGATAGTGTAAGGATTATGATGATACAAGTTACCATGGTGACAGTGTAAGGGTTATAATGATACAAGTTACCATGGTGACAGTGTAAGGGTTATAATGATACAAGTTACCATGGTGACAGTGTAAGGGTTATAATGATACAAGTTACCATGGTGACAGTGTAAGGGTTATAATGATACAAGTTACCATGGTGACAGTGTAAGGGTTATAATGATACAAGTTACCATGGTGACAGTGTAAGGATTATAATGATACAAGTTACCATGGTGACAGTGTAAGGGTTATAATGATACAAGTTACCATGGTGACAGTGTATGTTACCATGGTGACAGTGTAAGGGTTATAATGATACAAGTTACCATGGTGACAGTGTAAGGGTTATAATGATACAAGTTACCATGGTGACAGTGTAAGGGTTATAATGATACAAGTTACCATGGTGACAGTGTAAGGGTTATAATGATACAAGTTACCATGGTGACAGTGTAAGGGTTATAATGATACAAGTTACCATGGTGACAGTGTAAGGGTTATAATGATACAAGTTACCATGGTGACAGTGTAAGTTACCATGGTGACAGTGTAAGTTACCATGGTGACAGTATAAGTTACCATGGTGACAGTGTAAGTTACCATGGTGACAGTGTAAGGGTTATATTGATACACGTTACCATGGTGACAATGTTAGGGTTATAATTATACAAGTTACCATGGTGACAGTGTTAGGGTTATAATGATACAAGTTACCATGGTGACAGTGTAAGGATTATAATGATACAAGTTACCATGGTGACAGTGTAAGGGTTATAATGATACAAGTTACCATGGTGACAGTGTAAGGGTTATAATGATACAAGTTACCATGGTGACAGTGTAAGGGTTATAATGATACAAGTTACCATGGTGACAGTGTAAGGATTATAATGATACAAGTTACCATGGTGACAGTGTAAGGGTTATAATGATACAAGTTACCATGGTGACAGTGTATGTTACCATGGTGACAGTGTAAGGGTTATAATGATACAAGTTACCATGGTGACAGTGTAAGGGTTATAATGATACAAGTTACCATGGTGACAGTGTAAGGGTTATAATGATACAAGTTACCATGGTGACAGTGTAAGGGTTATAATGATACAAGTTACCATGGTGACAGTGTAAGGGTTATAATGATACAAGTTACCATGGTGACAGTGTAAGGGTTATAATGATACAAGTTACCATGGTGACAGTGTAAGGGTTATAATGATACAAGTTACCATGGTGACAGTGTAAGGGTTATAATGATACAAGTTACCATGGTGACAGTGTAAGGATTATAATGATACAAGTTACCATGGTGACAGTGTAAGGGTTATAATGATACAAGTTGCCATGGTGACAGTGTATGTTACCATGGTGACAGTGTAAGGGTTATAATGATACAAGATACCATGGCGACAGTGTAAGGGTTATAATGATACAAGTTACCATGGTGACAGTGTAAGTTACCATGGTGACAGTGTAAGTTACCATGGTGACAGTATAAGTTACCATGGTGACAGTGTAAGTTACCATGGTGACAGTGTAAGGGTTATATTGATACACGTTACCATGGTGACAATGTTAGGGTTATAATTATACAAGTTACCATGGTGACAGTGTTAGGGTTATAATGATACAAGTTACCATGGTGACAGTGTAAGGATTATAATGATACAAGTTACCATGGTGACAGTGTAAGGGTTATAATGATACAAGTTACCATGGTGACAGTGTATGTTACCACGGTGACAGTGTAAGGGTTATAATG
The DNA here is from genome assembly GCF_002113885.1 of Mizuhopecten yessoensis. NCBI lineage: Eukaryota > Metazoa > Mollusca > Bivalvia > Pectinida > Pectinidae > Mizuhopecten > Mizuhopecten yessoensis. Next base: position 122,690 of record NW_018407563.1, read on the forward strand.
ATACAAGTTACCATGGCGACAGTGTAAGGGTTATAATGATACAAGTTACCATGGTGACAGTGTAAGTTACCATGATGACAGTGTAAGTTACCATGGTGACAGTCTAAGTTACCATGGTGACAGTGTAAGGGTTATATTGATACACGTTACCATGGTGACAATGTTAGGGTTATAATTATACAAGTTACCATGGTGACAGTGTTAGGGTTATAATGATACAAGTAACCATGATGACAATGTTAGTCTGGTAATAATATGCATTTATAGCTATATATCTAATGAGGTAAATACCTCGCTGTTGTGTGGTCAACGATCGATTGGAGTCAGAGTCTTAAAACGGAAACGGACAATTGTGTACTTTCTAACTACCGGATGTTGTGATTTAATGATGTAGACATTTCCCGTGGACATTCCCCATAGTACATTACCTTACGCTTCTAGGGTTCAACGTTGCCACGATTAGTACCTTAAAGCTATTGCTTTTGTCAGATATATAAACCGGAATGGCATTTTTCAAATCCCGATGAAACGTTATCTAGGATTAACGTGTCACACACCTGTTTAAGAGAAAGGTGTCGCGTTGTCAGCGTCGATGTTCCCTGTCATATCTCTACAGCATATCTTGTACTGTAGGTCCGCATCACGCGACCCCAGCTTCCCTAGACCATACCTGACACCGGTCATGTGACTGCTAACCTCTATCAAATACTGAGGTTGAAATTATATAGACAGCACGGTCTCATATTCCTCGTAATTATATGTCACAAATGTCGACAGAATTTAAATGATTGCTTGATCGAAATACCACGTCAGTTGGGCAAATATATCGTATAACCGACTATACTTGTAAAGCTATTTGGACATATTAGTAACACTTAGGTGCCTGAAGAGTTAATAAAACCACGTACCTCCCTCTTTGTGTTTTCCTGGATAACCTTCAATTGGTGTCGTTTACAATTCCTGCATCTGTTTAACGCTAAAGATACCCAGTGTCTATAGACAATATGGATAGTCACCCATACTTATGTCTTTATCACATACCAGAACCTGATACGCAGTGTTGTCCTCTGGAAACATGGCCCGTCACGTGTACTTTTAATTCCGGTCGCTGGTACAGATGTAATAAAAAGTATATTTTATTAAATATGATATTGATATATAGTATAATTAGAATAGTATACGGTATCTATATAATACCTCCCGTGTACTATCGACAGGAGATATTTATGGCAAACCCACTTAACATTTATTTCTTATATACTATATTAGACAACTTATATACTATATGATATCTCTATTATACATTAGATATCTTATATCATTTCATCATTTGAAATACAGGAGCAACATTTGCTGCTTAAATTGGTGTTAAGATGGTTGCCACACATATATTTCCCTTGATTATTGATTTATTGTAAACCACACTTCAGCCTTAGATAGACTAGATGAGACCATTTTGACCGAAGTATATTGAACAGATTGTACGACCGACAATGTACGTAACACAATGCCATGTTAACCCGAAACAAAAGATTTGACCGATAAATAAACGATGTTACTGTGGCAAGTACAAATGGTACGATAGCAGTGGCATTAAGCGATGTTCACCAGACATTTGACCAATTCAATGGTAGGACGAGAAACAGACATTTTACATCGTCACGTTTGTCTATCGGTGATGATCAAATCTCGTGCGTCACCTGCTATAAACTCTTCAACAGCCAACATGCATTTTTAGCAGCCTATATGCACATGCACAGTCCTTGATAAGGTAGGCCACGGCGCACCACTCTTTTGTTAAGTTCGTTTAAGTATGGGGTAAGATAGGGTTATAAGAATGGAGCTGTTTAGTGTAAGTGTCTTAGCATTGTGCTACGGTTTACCTTGTCGGGTCACGAGGCGATTCTCGTTAATGCTACAATGCGATGGGTGTTTAGGGATTGATAAGTAAGATGCACAGTTTTACAGATGTTCAAGTATATCATTGTGTTAAACATGTCCTGCATACGTTATACATATCTTGAATAAGAACTTAGAACACGCTATAGTTCAAGCGGATGAGAAAGGTGAACATACTGTAAACGGTCATATTTTAGCGGTAGTCTTATTTTAGCGCTGTTCGAGTATAGGGTAAAATTGTAATAGCGATAGTTGATGTTTTTCTTTACGGTAATTTTTTTGACCCCCCTGCCATTGTAAGCCTAGTTAGATATGATCCCCTGTCCATTGTGTGCAGGGCTAGATATGAGTCTGCCCGCCATTGTGTTAAGAGCACCTCCGGTCCATTGGATTCAGGTTTTGATGCGAGATCCCTCCTTCATCCTGCCTTTGTATACAGAACTAGAGACGAGTCCACCTTGCCACTGAGCCCCACCCCACCCCACCATTCCCTCCCGTCATTGTACCCACTTTATACTCATATCTAGTTACTTTTCATTCAAATAGAAATCATCATTTCAGCCATCGTTTGATATGTCATGTTGCTGTTCCCTCAGAAACAGAATTCGTTCCCATGGTTTATGATACAGTTAATATGACAAGTTTATGAGATGAAAAAATAAAGATACGCATATGTATATCGCTTGTAACTGACAATCTAAAATCCAAATTCCACTTTAGAAATTAAGCAGACGGAGGAGGGGGGCGTTTATGTTATCGTCGTGTGGAGTTTATCGAGCATGTAAAACTCGTGGAAAAATTACACAACTAAGATTACGACACACATGTCAACGTTAAGGTTATCAGCAGCCTAAGCTGTCCGCGTCAGCATTCCAGTGGGGGAGGGGACTATATGATAGAGCGGATGACGTAGATGGGGGTAGCGGATGGGAGGGGGTGGAGAGAGAAAAGAAAGCTAAAGCAGAAGTTGAGTTGATGAAGGAAAGAATTAACAATAGGGGATGTATAGGAGGAAAGTGGGGAGTGCAGAGGAGAAAAAAATGACGAGATGAATGATAAACGAGGGGGATGTAAAGTAGTTGCTTAAGAAAAAGAAAGAGTA
>NW_018407563.1:125712-148132 GCF_002113885.1 Mizuhopecten yessoensis
GGGGGGTAGCAGATGGAAAGGATGATTGGGGGAAGGAAGTACAGGAGTAGTGAAGATATAGAGGAGGGAAAAAATGGAAAGAAGATGGAAAGATGATTAGAGGAAGGAAGAAACGAACGAGGGGAGGAATGAAGAGAGGGGAAAGGATGAAATATAAGGAGGGAAAGGATTGGAAGAAGAAGAAGAAATATATAAACAGGGGATGGAGAGTGACAAATAGGATGCATACATGAGCGAAGGAGTAAATAAAGGAAAAAGATATAGAGGAAGAGAGGACGCTTTTCGTGTAATAAACTTGGTAAGTAATCATTTTAAATGGTAGTTTGCCAAGGCTTGTGTTGAAGTTATTTCCTTTTACTCGGTGACTAACTAAACTGGAGAATAGTTATATATTCACATCTTCGCATGCTTAAACCGAGCTCCATTAAATGGTTTCTTATCTCAAACTTTAAGTACATTTTGCAGGAAATATTGTGTTATTACTACTTTTTATGATGATATTTTTTTCAATGTTGCACATGAAAATAACATTTCTTATCTACAAATGTTCAACACCAAGCGTATAACGTCTCACAATAATTACTACATGTAACCAGAGACAACCATGTGAATTTGTATTCACGAGGACACATACAAAACCGTTTAACGGTTCTTATCAGAGAACTATTTAAAGAAACGTGTAATGATCTTCGAAAATACCAGTTTCAATATCGACAGATCTGAGTCTATAGTGTCTATAGCCCTACAGTATACGTTTATACTAGTTGTATAGTGTAGCCTCCGCAATTTGAACTAACAAATATTTCACTACTGTACGGAACACAGGGCAATCTCAAACCGAGGGTAAGATTTTTTAAGAAGTAAGAAGTTTATAGCACGAGGTTTTGCTGAGTGTTGAGCTTCAAAAACCTTATCCCGGTGGTGTAGATTTCTCCGCCTGCTTCACAAAGAAGTGATTGATTATTTTTCTTCTTCACTTTCCTACTTTGAAAATAAAAATGTATAGTGAACCAAATATACCGCACCATTAAATGTGCAACAAAATTGATGACGTACCCTGGTAATCCCGCATAAAGTGATGACGCGATAGTGACAATTTCAGAATAGCAGCGCATGTGAGCAGTCTTTTCTTGCGGGTGAGAAATGTGAGAGAAATGTACTTCCTGATAAACATGCACAAATAAAAGGTTATATAAATAATGTCCGATGGGACATGATTGTATAGAGGATGTCCGATGGGACATGATTATATAGAGGATGTCCGATGGGATATATAGAGGATGTCTGATGAGAGATGATTATATAGAGGATGTCCGATGAGAGATGATTATATAGACGGTGTCTGATGAGAGATGATTATATAGAGGATATCCGATGAGAGACGATTTTGTAGAAGATTTCTGATGAGAGACGGTTATATAGAAAATGATTGATTGGTATTACCATATAAGTGAAGTTTTTACATTATTCCTGAGAATTAACTCCCGAACATACCTGTTTCACGTTACATATATAAAAAAAACACCACTATACCTGTTTAAAGTTATGATATTTAACCTAGTATTCACAGTGGATTATTTTATGATGTTCCGCATACTTGGTCGGTCTAGACATAGTCTCGTGTTACTGTTATCAAAATCACAGGTAAATATCTTGTATATATAAATGAATTTTATTTACACAAGTAGCCGACTTTCCTTTCGATACAGTCAAAAGTCGTCAAAACAGTTTTTTAAGTGAGATGTGTACAGAAATTACATTAATATTGAATATAAGCATTGTAAGATAACCTCTCGTAGATTGATCTATTCAACGGCATACAACAATCACGAATCACATATGTTAGTTATTAAAGATTTACTCTATATGGTTATCTTACGGATTTCAAAGAAGCATGTTTACTTTTTACAGATATGTTGTACGAAGAAGCTTGTATGATATTGATTTATAGTTCATAGTAAAAATCAGCGTGTATCATAATCAGAATCGAGAAAAAATCTTTTAAAAAATGTATTTCATTGTAATATTTGAGTTAATAATTCAGAAATAATATTCATGACCCTTAGGCAGACATTTCCTGATCCATTAAATTTGCCAGAACCTTCCTCAGTCCACCGATTTGATATCACACTTCAACGGATTCATTATGAAATAGGTCTCGTATCTGACACGTTACAATAGCCGTATAGCTACTTTATATTTTAACTACGTCAAGGACATATATTCGTTCCCACATATACAGCGGTTCAGGTTTGCTCATCTGCTGTCCCCTGTCCCAATATCAGGTAAATTACCTTTACATTTCTAGTAAACAATTTTGTAGACATTTGTCTCTTCCTGTGGGGTGCAAATGGCAACATTTTTCGATAAAGAGCTCAACAGATTGAATTAAATGCTAAATCCTTGATGCACACCCTAGTACCAAACTATCTCCAAATTACCTACAAAGATTATCTCTAGTATTTCTTTACCCATCAACCCCTCGATCCATCTATACCTTCGAAAATGTAGATTAATACGATTGTCATACGTTGACTTAGATTTTGTGTGTGTTGGTCGCGAGACATAACGTGTAACAGGCTTAGGACCAACAATGCCTATCTAAGAGAGTGATCTGTTTACGTCTGGACAACTAACCTACATCTTACGGTTAACACCATACCGCCTAGATATTCAACAGATAGCCCCATAACGGTTTATGCTTTATCATACATTTAGGCTTCACGAAGCTGACATAATTTATGCGATCTGTAATTATCATACATCTAAAAAGGAAACAGTCTTATCCTCGAGACAACCTATGGGAAAAACACGTTGCATATATTTCATACAGAACACTTTACGTGTGTCTCTCAGGAATGTCGTCTAACTGATGTGTTTTTCGTCACATATGACAAAGGAGAGGTACTAGAGTATGACAGGTGTCGTCCTCCTCCGCCCTCGTCTCATCTGTATCTGTCTCTTTTAGAAGATTGACAGCCAGTTACTTTTATTATCATTATTTACAAGTGTAAAAAAATATTACTTTGAAATAATTTTATCCATTAATCATTCATAAAATATGATGCAAAACACATACAAATTGAAACGTATCTTCAACCGGACGCGTATTATCTAAATACACACACTGGCTGGTTTCATTTTAGAGAATAATACTAAATCCGAGACCGGGAATCACAGCACTCGCGGGGTGATTCTGAAGTTGTTAAGCCTAGTATTTTGCAACTTTATAATCTTAATTCCCTCTCCGGCTGTGGTCGTATCGTCTCGATTTCGTCTTAATGAAGTCACAATCAGATGACGACGGTACATTTTGATGTCACAATCGAAAGCCCGTCGAAAGGTCGTTTGACAGACTGACGATGGTGCTGTCAGAATCTGACACCATCACACGTTGACTATCTTGAATCGTTCTTTACTTTTGACGTATTCCTGTGGAGAACCCTTAGTTTTCCAGCTCTTTTCAAATAAAGACTTATAGTTTGTGTGGAATATTGTGCTGGGTGCCTTCGGTATGATATTTCTGTAAAGTAACACTATAAAGTCGGCATCACTGATCGAATCTCTTTCTCTGAATCTTTCATCCAACTGGATACCTTAACTGTACATAGGACGATTAACATAGTGAAACCAAAGCCAAACCTTAGTTTGGGTATACTCGTACGTTATCGAAAAATGCTGTATTTGTGCTATATTTCTATTGTTTATGTCGGGCTTAGCCAAAGTTTTGGGTAAGTAATTGATTATGGTATATCCCACAGGTGGATGTCAGCGGGCTGGTCAGGAATATCCCACCAACTTTGTCCTCACAGACAACTGTAATACTTGGTAGGTATTCGGGCACGTGTAACAATGTATAGGTCATAGTTCTATCTGTTTATGCCCGTAAGTAAAAATAGTTCACTGGACTTATGACATGTCATTTATAACAACACCTAAATATATAAACTAATAATTTCAGATAATCGTAGCATTCATTTGGATCGCAAAAGAGATTGACATTTTATAAGTTCAGGGAACTATTTTTATGAAGAGATCAGCTTTAATGCCTTATAATTGACTATGATAACTTGGCTATGTACTACATGTATAGTATAAGCTAATGTACAAGTTCAATATATTCAAATTACCGATATAAGTTTCGATTTCTAATTGGGACTTTTGAATATTATTGATCAGGGGCTAACATTTGGAACGGACTATGAATATGGGGATAGCACGAAAACACATTCAATAAATGAAATATTGGTTTTAATTTTTTGTCTCTTGATGGATGAGTAAATCATCATTCAGGAGGCTTGTTGAACCTTAAATCGTGAGTGTATTTGCGAAACTGTTACCATGACAACGGTGTGTTTATTTCCAGTACTTGTATCGTGGACCCAACATTTCCAGACCAGCAGAGATGGAACTGTACCAAACATGTGTGTCTTATACAAACCAAAATGATTGGCCAAGTCAACAGCCATGACAGTGGGTAAGCCACAACCACAAACTGTCGCGTGTTTTTTGAGATTGACGCCTTTCCGCTGTGTGGAGTTAATATTTGAACACATAAACCAAGCTGCTGTTTTTTGCTAAGGACAACAAAATACCTACCTTGTTAAGTTACACTAGATGATAGGGATACTGTAAATATACATATTTTTGCGGTAGTCTTATCTTAGCGCATTTCGCGCTTTAGATTTTGCGCTGAATTAAGAATGCGCCAATTGAAGTGCCAGTATAATGTTCTTCATTACATTTTTTATGGGTGCGCCAATTCATCAATGCGCCTAACTGATAAAATTCGATAATGCGCTTAAATAAGTTAACAAAACCCTGTGTCTGTGACGTGGAATTGAGATAAGCTAAACATTTCATATCATTTCTATCACAACCGAACATAGTCGTGATGCAAGCAAGAATAGGGCCAACATAATATGAACGAATGGCAATATGGTATATCAACTATGTTTTATACTATGTTTTAATACATACTTAAATCTTTCGTATTTCATTCTCTTGACAATGAGTCTACATGTCTTGTGTTATTTCAAGTGCTGTTTTTTATTTTGCCTTTTTTTCTTTCATAACATAAGAGTGCTGTCTATGGTTAGGTTGATGTGTGTTGTTTTGATCTATGGTTAGGTTGATGTGTGTTGTTTTGATCTTCTCCGATAGGTGGCGTGCTGATAACTACTCGGCTTTCTGGGGCATGACACTTGACGAGGGAGTACGGTACAGGCTTGGAACCATCCCGCCGGACATGGCTGTCAGGAAGATGAAACCTGTTAGAGTCCAGATTGACCCTGACCTTCCGGATGAATTTGATTCACGAGAGCGCTGGCAAGGTAGGATACATCCAGTTCGTGACCAAGGCAACTGCGGAGCTTCTTGGGCGTTTTCAACAGTAGGTGAGACATGAATTCGTTAAGTTGTAACAAGGAAAACTATTTTGATTTGTAAGAAGCAAGAGGGCCGCGATGGCCAAGTGGTTTAGGCGTCTGACATTCTGCTACCACTAGCCCTCCACCAAAGGGTCGCGGGTTCGAGACCTACGTGGGGCAGTCGCCAGGTACTGGTCGGTGGTTTTTCTCCGTGAACTCCGACTTTCCTCTACCACCAAAACCTGGTACATCCTTAAATGACCATAACTGCTCAAACAAATAAACAAAGTAAGAAACAAAAGAAAATACTAAAATGATCAACATGCTGAATTATGTGTTTTATCTTAAATTTCAACATAATCTGATCGATAGTGTTATGTTGCGTGGTAACACAAATACAGTATATAGATCGTATTGTAGTTGTCGACGACGTATCCCCTACACCTCCTGTTCATGTTGCCAGTGATAGACCGGTGAGGAACAGCCATTACCAAACTGTGTCTAGAACTTTGTATCGAGAACTGATTCTATGCTGGTTGTTTTAGCGACGGCTGCTGACCGATTGTCTATAGAATCTGACGGAATTCTTCATGATGAGTTATCTCCTCAGCATCTATTATCTTGTAATACCGCCAGAGGGCAGCTTGGTTGTGAAGGCGGATATCTTGATAAAGCTTGGTGGTTTCTTCGCAAGAAAGGGTGAATATTTACTCTTACTTATCATATGATCAATAAGATGTTTTGTCTCGACAAAACATATGCCAGTACGTGTTTTGACCAATTTGTACGTTGGTAACTAAATATGAAAATATTCAATAAATTACTACGTTTCGTAAAGAGCTAACGAGCCGATATTGTTCCGAGGTAGCTTTGTGAGTTTCACACTAACACTCTTTTACGAGTAGACTGGATTCTAATTAATATTTGAAATATGCGTGAACCTCAATCAACATATATAGTTTCTTCTCCACAGAGAAATATATCGTAATTCAGACTTGTATATTTGTATGTTATATGTACTTGTATTACTGTTGCGCCTATGAGTCTTATGGCTCTCGGCTAATAAAGAATCTGAAATTTAAAAAAAATAAAGAATAAAAATTACACAACGTGATTTATAGTTTCCTAATTCTAACTTTTGTTCCAGGATAGTGTCCGATGGTTGTTACCCGTATGTCAGTGGCAGCGATAGCGAGGCTGGCATGTGTATGCTGAAGACCAAAAAGAACGCAAACACAGCACCCTGTCCTAACGGACAGGCGAACAGTACGGGACGGATCCTCTACTCGACCCCACCGTACCGGATATCTAGTGACGTAAGTGTGGTGGCCACGGGCCCCCGGGCGGACACCAGTCTTACACTGACACCCCGACTTACATTGACACCCAGACTAACACTGACACCCGACTTACACTGACAACCCGATTATCACTGTCACCCGGCCGATTAACACTGACACCAGACTTACACTGACACCCCGACTTACACTGACACACCGCCTTACACTGTCACCCGGACTTACACTGTCACCAGGACTTACACTGACATCCCGACTAACACTGACACCTGACTTACAGTGACACCCCGACTAACACTGTCACCCGGACTTACACTGTCACCCGGACTTACACTGACACCCCGACATACACTGACACCCCGACTAACACTGACACCCGATTTACACTGACACCCCGACTAACACTGAGCCCTGACTTACACTGACACCCCGACTAACACTGAACCCGACTTACACTGACACCCCGACTTACACTGTCACCCGGACTTACACTGTCACCTGGACTTACACTGACATCCCGACTAACACTGACACCAGACTTACAGTGACACCCCGACTAACACTGTCACCCGGACTTACACTGTCACCCGGACTAACACTGACACCCCGACTAACACTGTCACCCGGACTTACACTGACACACCGACTAACACTGACACCCGACTTACACTGACAACCCGATTATCACTGTCACCCGGCCGATTAACACTGACACCAGACTTACTCTGACACCAGACTTACACTGACACCCCGACTTACACTGACACCCCGACTAACACTGACAGCAGACTAACACTGACACCTGACTAACACTGACACCCGACTTACACTGACACCCCGGCTTACACTGACACACCGACTTACACTGTCACCCGGACTTACACTGTCACCTGGACTTACACTGACACCCCGACATACACTGACACCCCGACTAACACTGACACGCGACTTACACTGACACCCCGACTAACACTGACCCCCGACTTACACTGACCCCCCGACTTACACTGAGACACCCCGACTTACATTGACACCCAGACTAACACTGACACCCGACTTACACTGACAACCCGACTATCACTGTCACCCGGCCGATTAACACTGACACCAGACTTACTCTGACACCAGACTTACACTGACACCCCGACTTACACTGACACCCCGACTAACACTGAACCCGACTTACACTCACACCCCGACTTACACTGACACACCGACTTACACTGACACCCCGACTAACACTGTCACCCGGACTTACACTGACCCCCCGACTAACACTGACACCAGACTAACACTGACACCCGACTAACACTGACACCCGACTTACACGGACACCCCGACTAACACTGACACCCGACTTACACTGGCACTCGGACTTACACTGTCACCCGGACTAACACTGACACCCCGACATACACTGACACCCGACTTACACTGACACCCGACTGACACTGACACCCGACTTACACTGACACCCCGACTTACACTGACACACCGACTTACACTGACACCCCGACTAACACTGACACCCCGACTAACACTGACTCCCCGACTAACACTGTCACCCGGACTTACACTGACACCCGGACTAACACTGACACCCCGACTAACACTGTCAACCGGACTTACACTGACATCCCGACTAACACTGACACCAGACTTACAGTGACACCCCGACTAACACTGTCACCCGGACTTACACTGACATCCCGACTAACACTGACACCCGGACTTACGATGAATTTGCTATTTCCCGAATTACCCATTCTGTAACTGTATACAATAAGTGTTGCTGGTTAGACCAGTTTTTATATAATTTATATATAAATATAACCCCCGACGACGCATTGCTTCTGTTTGTCATTGTAACAAATCTGCTAAAGAGGAAACACGAAAGGTAACGTACGGGGGTTTATACTCTTAAAGTATTACCAGCAACAGCAATGTTAACGTACGAGGGTTTACACTCTAAACGTATTACCAGCAACAGCAAAGTTGACGTACGAGGGTTTACACTCTAAAAGTATTACCAGCAACAGCAAAGGTAAAGGTTATTTATTTCACTATACAGAAATTACGGTTAAACAATTGATAATGCATAATGCCTAATTATTTAATTTCAGGAGAAGGACATAATGAACGAGATATACAAGAACGGCCCAGTACAAGGTAGGACAAATCATCTGATATCATAGAGTTACCTCTGTCTAGACAGGGACGTAAACAAAATTCTGATGGCATAACACTATTCAGCCATGCATGTATGTAATATAATGGATTGTGCGTACTGTTTTCCTGTAGGTCGTACTTCTGATGTTGCCTATTTATCATTTAGAAATTCATCTTAATCCAATTTTATCATTAAACATTTTTTGTGTTTTAAGCAGATGATCATAAATTTGATAAAACTAAGCAGACGAAACAATAAATATTCTTTGTTTATTACAGCTATAATGAAAGTAAAGGAGGATTTCTTTATTTACAAGTCCGGAGTATACCAGTATTCTAACACTGTTCCGGACTTACTTCCGGACGACGATGACAGGGGTTATCACTCTGTCCGGATAATAGGGTAAGTCACAACGCCTTAACTAACCAACAACTTTTATCATCAACCCTTTCCTTGTTCGTAATTCCTTTGGTTAATTTTTAGTTTGCAAATCATTTAAAAAGAGTTTATATAGGTTAATTGTTGCGCCCGGCCAGACTATTATAATTTACAAATGACACTTCAAGCGACTGTGTTTAAAGGGCTATACACAACACATGTAGTAGCATATCACCATAGACCGCCTATTGATCTTCAGAGGACTTTTATTTAAAGCTGGTTTTATAACCTTGTTGAAGGTTATGCATGTGTTTGAAGAAGAAAAAACATCAACAGCAGATTGTTTTATTTAATCTCTTAAGACTTTAGCATGTAGACGTAGCTTTCACTTGAATATTTCAATCCCACTGCACATATATAAGAACTAATGTACGACTTGTTATTGTTCATTAGGCCAATTCGGCGATTTTTGGTTGTGTCGTATCTACGTTTGTATGTAATACTTACTTTCGTTTTGTTTTTTTTGTTATATTTCTTATTTACGATTGGTGTTTGACTGTCGCTGCTGTACTGTAGTTTCAGCGATGCTAATATAATTGAGTGTTTGTATATAATGTTGAGTGTTTGTATATAATGTTGAGTGTTTGTATAATATGTTGAGTATTTGTATATAATGTTGAGTGTCGTTTTGTTTTAATATTGACTGTTGTTTTATTATAAAGTTGACTGTTGTTTTGTTTATAATGTTTCCTGTTGTTTTGTATATAATGTTGAATATCGTTTTGGATATGATCTTGACTGTTGTTTTTGTATACAGTGTTGAGTGGTGTTTTGTATATGATGTTGACTGTTGTTTTGTTTATAATGTTTACTGTTGTTTTGTATATAATGTTGACTGTTTGTTTGTATATAATGTTGACTGTTTGTTTGTATATAATGTTGAATATCGTTTTGTATATGATCTTGACTGTTGTTTTTGTATACAATGTTGAGTGGTGTTTTGTATATGATGTTGACTGTTTTGTATATAATGTTGACTGTTAGTTTTGTATATAATGTTGACTGTTAGTTTTGTATATGATGTTGACTGTTTTGTATATAATGTTGACTGTTGTTTTGTATATGATGTTGACTTTTTTGTATATAATGTTGACTGTTAGTTTTGTATATAATGATGACTGTTGTTTTGTATATAATGTTGATTGTTTTGTATATAATGTTGACTGTTAGTTTTGTATATGATGTTGACTGTTGTTTTGTATATGATGTTGACTGTTGTTTTGTTAAAATAGTACTAACTGTTGGTTTATAAAGAGATTGACTGTTGCTTTATATAAATCGTACTGACTTGTTTATATAGACAGTACTTGCTGTTGGATTTTGTGTATACTGGTGACTGTTGTTTTGTATAAATCGTATTGATTTTGATTTTCAATTTGTTGACTACTGTTATCACATATTAAATCTAAACTATTGATGAATGTTAATCCGATCCTATGTCCCTTCCTACAGCTGGGGTGTGGAAACAAACAATTCCAGCAACACAACCACCAAGTATTGGGTAAGTACTCATTTTTAGCCAAACTTTTATCATCTCATCTTCTTGGAAATAAAATGCCAAATGTGTTTGATAAAACAATGAGCATCACTGGTAAAGACAACTCTTTTTTTTGATATTTTTGTAAATTACCAATACGTGCCGATGTAATCTACGATTATTAACCGATAGAAAAAATGATACTGTTAAAATACACAAATTGATTTATTCTAACTTGATCGTTTGTAAACTAGGATGTTATACATGCATTTCATATGTTTTATGTACATTTCAAGCATAACCTAGCTTAACATATGTACTGATGCTTTTGCTTACTTATAGCAACAAACATTTCATAAACAATTAATGCTTTAAGGTGATGCGTATAATGAAAACCTGACCTATAAAGTGTATACTGAGTGTTGATATATATTTGATTGTGCACGCTTACTGTACCTGTTCACTCTATGTCTTTGTAAATACCTGGAATGTTGCCTTGCTTTGCTTTGCTAAATGCTTTCATGAATATACTATGCTAAATGCTTTCATGAATATACTATGCTAAATGCTTTCATGAATATACTATGCTAAATGCTTCGCTAGATTTCAATTCCACATACGCATGCACCAGGTACCTCTGCTTTACAATTGTGTAGACAGACCATGTAGTGCACGGGATCCCATGTGATAATGAATACTTCAAATAAAACTGTCTGCTATCTAGGACCTGGAACTGATTTGGTGCATCATGTTGATGAAATGCGCATACATTGCACATCCGCTTTCCAATGTTATCGCGTTGCTTATTTCGTTAGATATAAATACACGGCTCGAGACGTTTATCTCTCGTTTGGAGTGTACAGATATATCCCAGATGTCTGTGTCTGTAAAACCCCGACGAAATAGAATAGAAGGGTCTGATAGTGAACATTCATCCCGAAATGGTACTTCACAGCTTCGTTACGTATGCTTTAAACCTTTGGATCGTCATTGCAACTTTATCGACAGCTATATATATTAAAGCCGAATGCACTGTAGCGTGTTTTTATATATGCCGAGGTTATGCCGATACTATGCCACTGCATGCTGACATGCTACACGTTGGAGCAATAGCATGTTGATGCATACATGATACTGAGAATCGTGATTGATACTGCACTGCAAAATGGGAAATAAATGAAAACAAGCACGTCACGTTTACAATATTTTGTTTGAATTAATAGCCGTATTTAACACATTGTATACTTCTTATGGATGTAGTCCGAAATTAAATTGAGGAATATTCACCTTTTACTTACTAAACACACTTAATCAGTACATTCTGTTTGCTCGATTCTCGCTGCAGCAGCAACAGAAAACTGTATTTTATATCAATGACTCTAAAGGAAAGTGTTTGTAGAAAGTTTCAATAAACATTGTAAAGCATTTGTATTTCCAATGTCAGTTTCATATTTTACTGTGTTATTTGGATACGATGACGTAGCAGTGTCCAAGTTGGTTCAATCTACACCAACTGTGCTATTCACGCATACATTTAGACAAAGCTGGTAATATAATAGCTGGTGACGGTGCTACATGTAACACACGATAATTCTAAAATATACTATTGTGGTCGAATTTACTTGTTCAATTTATGGGTGGTTTCAGCTATGTGCAAACTCGTGGGGACATCATTGGGGCGAAAAAGGTTACTTCCGGGTCAGGCGCGGGGTCAATGAATGCTCATTGGAAGATATTATTATTGCGTCATGCTGGAGTGGTCCTGGAGTTGAACGAGTTGTTCATTCTGATGCGCGTGCCAATGAATATATAAACCAACCAGGTCCAAGCGAACAAAACGAGGGCATTTCGCAAACCCCGTCAGATCTTCGGTCAGCAGGACCGATTTCTGTATTGAGGAATAAGCGACGGCGATGCAAGAACGGAAGATGTGTTGTTGTGAAGTGGATGGGACGCTAACCAAGCGGATCGAGCTCATGTTTACATTTTGTTGACAATGAAGGATTAACATCTGATTTATTGTCTTGTACAATACGTTGTATCAAGATATTCTGATTGTACTATACTACTACGAAAACGGCATATTAACCTCCTATTGGATAGGTACGACATATGTACAACTACTTTTTTATAAAAAAAAAACCTGACCTTAAAGTGTGATGAATGTACTCACACGACTTGTTGTGATGTCTACCTTTTCTTGTAGTAGCGCTCATGTCCAAATTAAATGTACAGCGCTTCATCTATAGATAGGCACATACAAACATTTTAAATATCGACTGTGCATAGTAACAAATATAGCATCTACATATATTATCTACTGTTCGATTTAAAATAGTATGTAAGATAAATATAAACATATTTAGTATCTACTGCACATACAAAATGTTTAATATCTTTACACATAAACTATTAAATACAGGATTTTAAGTAGCTATTTGTGAAAAACATATATTATCTAGTTTGTATACAAGTGTGATACTAAGTAAACTTATAAATGTATTGTCATTGTTCACTATAATCTACGCATGCTTATTGAAACAATAGCGTTTTTTTGTATTATTCATTTATTCCTAGATGTGTATTTTTCTATTATAAGATTGAACATAGAGTTTATTCTCTGACCTCGCATATTATGACATAGCAAATATGTCGAAAATAGTATATAAATGCTTACCTTACGTTTTCTTTTGGAACTAATAATGAAGTAGCTAAAATGCAACAGCTGAAATAAGTCGAAAGGTGTTCGTGATGCTTTTGCTTAAACTTTTGTCAACAGCATGGTATTTCCAATTATGTTGATTACAACAGATGCCTCCTTTCAGAATGAAGTATGCATTAACGAAACTTTGAACTGTTAATTATTATAAAGTGTAATTCCCAGGTAAATAAATAGTATTGTTCATGTCGTCTTGACTGATGACGTCTTAACTTGATAAAAGCTGACGTTAATTAAAAACAAATATGCAGGACTACTTAATTCATATCTTAATTATTGACATAATAGCATGCTCAAAGTGTCAGCAATTGTAACGTGTTTTCTCTCCATAGGCGTTTTGTTTCTTTAGGGACGATTTGACGTTTGAAATTAATCGTACAGTAGAAATCGTGTCCATCACAATTACGTATGATAGCTGACTTTTTTTCTCATTGCTCTATAATTGGTTTACAACAATATACATTAATACTATCAACACCTCGTATTTTACCTAACAGCATTGACACGACAAAAGTGGTTCAAACTTCAATACATAAGCAACTCTGGTATGTAATGTTATCAGATATGTGTGAAGTAATCATGAACTAGAGTAGATGCCGTTATGTTGATATCGAATGAACATCAGCATGCACGAATAACTTGAACGATTCCTTGCAGGAGAAATATGAAAATAAATCGTTCAAAAAATGACTAAATTAGACGACGCATGAACCTCGCTTGTTGTATCAATATATTTTTTTCTGTCGAGATCAATCAAGTAAGTTTGCATCTACAGTATTATAATGCATGGTATAACCATAAAATGCATATACAAATCGCTCCGGGAGTGTTATAACAGCTTGGTATCACTGTAAATTGTGTAGTAGTTGTCTCCTTTTCTTGCCTTGATGAAGTAGAGACATCTCTTTGCCTGATACAGATCATCCTTTATTTGCCTCGATTAGAAACATCCCTTATCTGAATTGATGACTTCCCTTTGCCTGGTGTAGAATACCCATTTTCTTGCCTGGAGTAGAACTATCCCTTACCTGATGAGGTGATGCCGTTTGACTGGTGTACGTAGAAGAACACTATTTTGCCTGTATTAGAATAACTATTTGTCTGCTTTAGATACAATTCCTACTTTTTCGTTTAGATACACCCTATTGCCTGTTGTGGATACTTCTCCATTACAGTCTCGTTAATTCTCGTTCCTGTACGCATGCCCACTGCACGTTGTTTTACCGAGTCTCTTTCCACTTGTCCGCCCTGGATGTCCGTATGCGCTTGTTGTTCAAAATATATAGTAGCTTGATCACCTTGGTTGTCACTCTTTGATTCTTTTCTAAGCTTGATCTTCTTGAATATTTACATGTTTGCACATTGTCTGACATGCCACTTTCATTTATAACCGTGGATACAAGAATGTGTTACTTTTGACCACATTTTTCGATGTCTATGCTAATTTTCAGCTGTGTATAAATTCTTGGGGTACCGAATGGGGAGAAAATGGCCTGTTTCGTATCGTACGAGGGACAAATGAACGAGGTATCGAGACTTTCTTACTAGGCGTTTGGGGGCGGAGGAGAGTGAATCTGGCCCCTGGGGATCTGCGTGATGACGGCCTGTATAATGTCTATACTAACTACAGAATCAAGGGTAGGCGACCAGTTACACCGAGACCTCCATAAGTCTAGTCAGTTTTACGGTCGCCCTAGATCTAGTCAGCATTGATGGTCGTCGGACTAGTCTCCGTTTGAGTTCGAAAGACGAAGTGACAACGTGGAAAAATACCGGTATTAAAAGGATTTCCCCCTACATTGATGTCAATCAGGGTAATTTAGTGAAATTAGATGAATTTTAGGTGTATAAGTTTTTAATAATAGGATTTTAATTCAGGTACGACTCAATTTAGGCATTTTGTCCATGTATGGTACAACTAATTCAGACATTTTGTTCATGGATATCATGTCAATTTTTGTTGATTTAGTAAAAAAAAAAAAAAATCTGTTTAGTGGTTAGTTTATAGTTTCGTTAATTTAATAATTATTGTTAACCGAGTTTTAATTCAGAGCTCTGATATTTGCCGTTGATTGGTGTATTTTCCGAATGTTCCTCAGTTAGTTATTTTATTTCTTTACTGTGTAAACATAAAATATTACGTCACAGTCATAACATGACCTCCAAGGAATAACTATTTAATATATAAAATTTTGATATTGTTTTGTATAACCTATATCAATATAATTTAAGTATACACGTATCGTTCCATTAGCAATAGCTTCACACGTTTCGTCGACAACATGTTTAAGTTCTAGTTGTAGTTTTATATACGTGTACTATTATTGTATACATTGTATTATTATTGTATCAAATAGCAGGTGTCAGGTTTATGGAGGCAGTGTCAAAATTACCTTTACTGTAGTGTGTATGACGGTGTACAGGAATTGACCGTGTGTGAAAGTCAATATTTAATGGTAGGTACTTTGTATGTATATATATGTAAGAAACATTATAGGAACCATACCTCAGTTGCCAGAACAGAGTTCTACTATATTTTTTACTTACGTGTAAGTATTGCTTCACTTAATATGTTTGATAATTATAGTAGGTGTAGAATGGCAGGGAAAATATGTCTTTTAAACATGAACAATATCTCGACATGATAATGGAATTTTGATAATTATTCCTAAATCAAATTGTAAACGGCTGCATTTCAAGCAAAAACTTTTATTTACACATTATGAATATATTTTATTTTTTGAGTTTGAACGGTAATATTACGTTCTCGTGTATTTGTGTGTATTATTGATATAGTCTACAAGTATAGTCTTAATTTAGTCAGTTGACACGGTCATGAAAAGTTCAAGATGGGTTTTTAATGATAAGTTAATTAATTAGCATCTGATGAATGAACTCTTCCACCAAAATTAGTTAATTAATACTCAATCAATTCAGTATAGCATTTCACTAAATCAAAAGCATCGTGAATAATTTGCACTTTTAAAGCAAACAGAAAAATGTAAATTACATAGTAGAAGTCTTCAAGTTTTATAACGATTTATGGAATCGGCAATGCTTTGAATAGATATTTATGTATTAAATGAAATATTTTTAACGGATAGAGAAAGGAACCAAAATAAAGTACATCAATTTCATTAAACTCCTTTTTGTGAACTACGCTACCGGTGATTCGGAGTAAAAATCTCGCGAATAAGTTCCGGATAAGTTTTGCAATTTTTTTTGTACAATAAGTCACAATACAGCAAAAGTAAATTGTATGTGTTTCACTAAAATTACTGTTAATGAATATGAATAAATTAACTCGATTGATTAACTCGATTGAAAAAACTTTTATAACATTTACAAATATTCTTCGAAACGCATTTTGTTACTGAAATGTAATAATAGAAGGACGATTTAATTACGTAGATAATCTCAATGTTAATATTTATTTCATAGTTGGTTTAAACTTTGTTTTATTCAAATTTTGTTTGACAATACATCGAAATACATGTTTTATAAAACAGAAAAGGAAACAAAAACAAGTGTCGTGACACTTATGTAAATTTGTTACCTGCTTAGTAATCAGCTTTTCAACACTAGCTACAAGAATGAAGTAATATGTACCATAGAATAATTACGGGAATACGATTCTGTAAAATACATTTCATAGTTAACATGGACAAGTACCAGCACAATATTACATGTAAAAGCATATTTTACTGCTTTGTTTTCGTTTTTTAGCTTGTATATCCCTAGACAAATATGATATGCTATAGAATGATCGTTGTGTTTGAAACATTATATATGTAAAACTGTGTTCAAGAAGCTTCACTAACGTGCAATAAAAGTTTAAGCGCTTGTCGTTTCCTCTTTGATAATGACTTGTGCATTCTAACTTGGTACATGTTATAAAGATACAGGAATGGACGGAGTTGTTGCCATGGTAATTTACACCATTAACAAACAACATTTGATAACAATTTTTAACTTTAAATCGAATGTGCTGAAATATCATTGATCACTTACGTGAATAGTTGCAGCAGATGCACTGAAATACGAGTGTGCTGATAAGAAACGCACAAGTCCATTATTTGTTTTAACGGAGAGCTGACATTGTGTTGTACTGTGATAATATACTGTTATTTTTTATTAATCATCTTGATGAGAACGACTAAACTAAATCATAATAACAGAGACGTAATCAGTATAGCTTTCTCAGTGTATACTAACATCACACACACACCAAGCAAATAATATCGTAATAAGCTTCGCATGCTTCAACTTCAAAATATGCTACAAATATTAACATGTGAAAAATTAATACCTGGTCAAGTAACACATAAAATGTGTAGTGGACATTGGCATGTACACAATCAAACTAACACGACATTTCCAGTCAGTGTACAGTGCAGTCTATGGCTTTTCAGATATGTGCCAACTCATGGGGAGACAACTGGGGTGAAAATGGTTACTTTAAAATCGCCCGAGGAGAGAACGAATGCACCGTCGAGGACTTTGTTGTGGCCACCCACATGCAGTTATTATGGTACGATGACGCCATTGTCATAGACGATTTTCTCATGGCACCGCAAGCTGGGAGGTGGTACGGTGGTAGTAGGAGCTACATATACAATTTATACAAAAAAACGCTAAATAAGAAACCCAAACGGTCATAGGAAACATTTCTATATGTGAACCTGTACTAACATGTGATAATTCAATAAATTGATTTTATATCTGTCATATATATTTAGGACCAAATAAAACATGTTTCATATGTTTATTGCATGCGAAGATGTTATCATGGTTGAGATTGAGTTTTATTATATTCAATGTAAGTGTATGCATACGTTGACATATTTAAAATCACATAATATATACTTTTTTTTAAAAATCAAGTCACTTTATATTACCGATCAATTAGTGATGACAATTATCAATTATGAACATTTATTCGAGGTCATTATCACTTTCTCCGGTTAATATAATCACACATTCATCCCATCAAAAGTCTTAAATTGTTATATTAGATGCCCAATAATGTTTTAATCAATAAACAAGAATGAAAGTAAGAAAGTTGAAGTTGTCAAGAGGAAAGTACTGCAATTGGCAAAGAGCATTGTGAAGTTCCAATTGAAATGACGCCATTAAGTGAATTATGAACTGCTGTTTCTTAAAATAGTAACAGCGAGTCAATATCACGAATCCTCGACCTCCACGTGATTATGATCCCACCTATGAGGAAGTAGGAAACATGTGTAACATCTACTTTTTTATGCATATACACTACACTAAAACAAAATGTTATGATACCAAGTCTAGTACACTAATGTTTTATACATGTACACTACACTAAAACAAAATGTTATGATACCAAGTCTAGTACACTTATTTTAATGTGAATCTAGTAACAACAGATCAACACCATATAGCAAGAAATAGACGCTAATAAGTCAAGATGATAAAGAATTACAATTCTCACTTTGTTGTTGACCACATCTAATTTATTGCAATACCAGGTATTAAATATTTGTATGATAAAATGTCAACACAATTGTTTTACTTACGTTGAGAGTCGAGGAACTCTCTTTGTGACCTGACCTACATTGAAATAACAATACAAGTGTTATACAGCTGTCTTAATAATGTTGAGCGTCGGGCGATTCCCTCTGTGACATACACTAAGACGACTACACAACTGTCAAACTCTTATTACGTTTCAGACGATCTCGTGCATTACTTGAAACGGCTGTATAACAGTCTTACTCTTGTGAAGTATGGGACAGGTTTCTCTGAAAACAACATTGAAATGGTTGAAAAAGTGTGTTATCAACGTTTGGTATTATCCATGATCTCTTAACTCTAAACGTTCTCCACAATGAACCAACATCTCTAGGAAGAAAAATCTCGGAGCAAATCTAAAGAGAAAATTTCCAGGAGAAAAAGTTTAATAATTGGTTCAATTTTCTATCCCATCATTACATATATTTTGTTTGATAGTGTAAAGCAGAGAGCTGTTTCTAAAGGCTAATGAAAAATCTACTCTACACACTTCCGGAATATAGATATATCCGGGAACGTTGATTGTAGGAACTTGTTATCTGATAATGTCATGTATAATATAACAAATAAAAAAGACAAGAACAGAAGCTCATTATATCCTTGTTCAGATAGCCTTGTCTAAGCAGCAGTAACCATTGTCAAATGTTGACATTTCTGCTCTGCAGCATAAAAATAAACCTACGAACTCCAAATGTTGTGATAAAAGCATACAGTTGTAACAGAAAGAACTATAACATGTCACGTGATTGTTTGACAGTAATTCTGCCGTACTTGTACTGAAATCTGGAATTAATGTCATAACTTCAAATTCAAGCTTTGATGGAAATCTCGAAAGGGTCCCTTTTAAAATGTGTCGTCTTTCTGAAAAAGAACTTGTTCTCGCGGAAAAAGTCTGTTCAACCATTTGGTTAAATGGTTCATTGAAAGTGTATCCTGAAAGCTGAAAGATGAAATAAAAGTATTATTTTGATGGAAACAAATTTGGTCCGTTCAGAAACATTTTAAACCGCGTATAATCGGGATATGTTTGAACAGAACTGTGTAACATGCCATTATAAATGTGAACATCGTGTATTTCTAGATTACAATATATATAACTTGATGCGCTAAATAAATCTGGGAAAGAAGATTTGCAAATTGCGTTGACGTTGACACTTTTTGAGACGTCAACAATGTCGTAAGTTAGAGGAGTCGCCAAACGTATATTGTTTGTAAAGTTGAGGCCGTTTTGTTCACGAGTCGACTACATGTAATACATCATCAGAAACAGTTCACACCGATGAATATGACCTGCTGTTGAAAATGTTTCGTTTTTTTCTGGTTTATAAGTCACTTGACATTTGAACGTTTCGCCGTTGTCTGGTTTATAAGTCACTTCACATTTGACAGCTTACGTGATGTAAGCTTAGGATGTGCTCAGCTATTGCACTAGACAAAAGCAAAACACGATAATCAAAAGAAAGCAATGGTTTTACGAAAGTATGTCACAAGATTAAATTGTACACGACATCTAATATATAGTAAAGCAAGGCAACATCTTCAATTACCTGGTGATATGTCAAAATCAGGAAGACATGATTGACCAGGAAAGCGATGTTTGTAGTGTGGTATATTATGTACAGCACTGAGTAGAAAAAAATGATTCAAAGTTGCTTGCGGAAGGAGCAAGAGCATCAGATGGCAAATGCTCGAACAGGTCTGGTGAATCCATCAGCGCTTAAATATCAGTGTCCAAACCCTAATTTAAAACAACGCTGCCTGCGTCATTGTTATTTCAGCTTTGTGCCAATTCTTGGGGCACCGATTGGGGAGAAACTGGCTATTTCCGGATCATCAGGGGCGACAACCACTGTGGCATCGAATCATTTGTCGTTTCGGTATGGAAGAATGTCCGTGGAAAGAACAGGAAAACCTTCAAGGACAGACTTCATTTTCTACGATTGCAGAAACTTGCTAGGAAACACAAGAAACGTGGCCACAAAATTCGGCATCTTGAAACCAAACTGAATAAACTCGCAGAAACATTAGGGAACACATGATGACGTGTGTCTAGCTATTTTATATTTTGTTCTCACAAATAAATATACATTTGTAAATAAACACAAAAAATATCCGATGTCTTTGTGGACACTAACTGTGATAAAGTCTAGTATGTCCTTATTTTCTAGAGCAGGAGAGCTACATCTTTTCATTTAAAGACAACACACCATTGACACATCTTGAAAGTAAGGTCCTTCGTGTTTCGTTAGTCACTAATTAGTTAAGGTGTTTGTATTTGAGTCTTTATTTTTTCAGTATCCATAAATCATATTGTTACAATTGCATTTTATAAGTCATGACCTGACAGTGTCTCTGAAATCACAAAAAGTGTGTCCTAGTCTTCGTATTTCGTCAATGTTCCTAATCGTTAGATGTCTGAAACGTGTCTCCGTCTCTCATTAATGTCCATACCTTATTAAAAAGTGTATGAAACAAATTTTGTGTTACATAAATCTCCCAAAATCGCCAGACGCGTCCGTAATAGGATTTTAGTATTTCGTCGCTGAATTCCGATCCTTAAAAGTGTCTAAAAGACATTTTCTGTATTTTCTGTAAGTACTGGAAAACTACGGGTAAACTTTTCATTGTTGGTTAGAGTTTCTAAAGTGTTGTTATCATGTGCTTTAATCTTCTGGTAGATTGATTTATGTTTTTTTTGCGTGAACAACAGGTACTTTTTTCAGTTAAACGAATATGAAAGTACCTTGTAACTTGCGTCATACTGTTGCAATAATCATGTCGTCACTTCAAATTAAAACATTTACGAATATTTCCGAACTGTTTCCGATTGACTTTTGCCAATTAACAGAAGTAGTAACCAGATAAACCACTACATAGTTACTGCATAAACCACTAAATAGTTACCGCATGAACCACTACATAGTTACCGCATTAACCACTACATAGTTACCACATAAACCACTACATAGTTACCGCATTACCTACTACATAGCTACTGCAAATAACAATACGTAGTTACCACATAAACCACTACAAAGTTACAGCATAAACCACTACATAGTTACCGCATAAACCACTACATAGTTACCGCATTAACCACTACATAGTTACCGCATTAACCACTACATAGCTACTGTAAAAATCACTACATAGTTACTGCAAAAAACAATACGTTGTTACCGCATAAACCACTTCATAGGTTCTGCAAAAACCACTACATAGTTACCGTAAAACCACTACATAGTTACCGTAAAACCACTACACATTTACCGCATAAACCACTACATAGTTACTGTAAAACCACTACATAGTTACCGCATAAACCACAACATAGTTACTGTAAAACCACTACATAGTTACTGCAAAAAACAATACGTTGTTACCGCATAAACCACTTCATAG